>NC_072740.1:125046576-125346576 GCF_026930045.1 Uloborus diversus
GTGAATTCCCGAGTCTCCAATAACGAACCTCTGTGCCAAATTTGGAAAATATCCGACAAAAATTAGATTTTTTGAAGGAAAACCCCCATTATGGGGGTTTAATTGGACACCATGGGGAGTTTAATCTGCAATGATTTGTTTTACCTTTTTTAAGAAGTTGTTTGTTTGCATTTTTACATAAATAAAAATTCTCTTGACATATTTTATGTGCCTCATTTTTTTAACAATTACTTGTCTTTTTTTTTGATGGGGGGGGGGGGAGGGGCTGCCGGCCCGTTGTTTCAATTTTTTCCCAAATATGACAAAGAGTCTGTACTCAATAAAAATTTTACAGAAAACGAACGAAAACAACGACCAGTCATGTATAAAAACTGAACATGAATGTTCAAAAATCAAGACGGGAGGGGGGGGGGTCAATTGACCCCCTGACCTCGTAAATGACGGACCTGTGAAAGTGACTATACGTAATAAAGTGGGAAACTACGGTGGTAAGATTCTGAAGTTAGGATTTGATCACACGCACATGAATCTTATAAAATACAGTCGAACCTCGTTATAACGAACTTAAAGGGACCATTAAAATCGATTATTATAAAAAGTTGGTTCGTTTCTCCAAAAAACAATAAACAATAAGACAAAGATTGCAAAAAAGTTCATTTCAGCAGTTATTTGTTTTAAGCGTGTTCGAATTAACGAGGTTCGACTTTATTCTCAAAAAAAAAAAAAAAAAAAATTAATGTGCTGAAAGAAAAAAAAAAAAGGAAATAAATTTTCTTAAAAATTTACGAAATTAACGTCCTTATATATGACGAAATTAATTTGACGAAACTAATGCTCTCAAAACTACGAAAATGATTGTTAATTTGACAAAACTAGAATGAAGAAATATTTCGTTACATTTGACGAAATTCGCATCCTCAAACCACTAACAAAAGCAGTTTCTTCAATTTGACGAAATGTTCGCTCGGAGCATATCCCTGGAAGTGGTTTCGTCAAAAACGAAGAAAATTTCGTCAAATTTGAAAGTCCATTTTTGAGAGTGTAGGGGCAACGTTTTATCAACATGAAATTTCAAATTTCCAAAAAAAAAATTTTTTTTTTTAAATTCTAGTACACAGGGCTGGTTTACACTTTCAGGCGCAAGTGGGCACGGGTTGCCGTTGTTCAAATAATATGAAACTTTTTTTACAATTGTTTTGACCTAAAAGGAAAAATATAAGAGGGTGTGCGACTTGAAAAGTCAAATTTTTTTTGGTGTGAGGGGACACCCTAATGGCCATGCCCTTGAATAAACAAAAATCTCTTACTCCTCTTCTCCTCTGATGTAAAATAAGCATTTTCTTTAATTAAAATGAGCACATACCCTTTAAAAACACATAAAGGTTTCTTTGCAATTTAAAATAATTTGCCAAATAAAGAAATAAATACATTAAATAACATTACCAACAACTTTAAAATGCAAATAGAATCCACCAACTCTATATTGTTTATCGTCTAACCCGCCAAGCCACTACGCTATCGTGACTCAGGCGAATAGCAAGCAAAACTAGCACCGATTGATCAGTGATGAGATGCATTTAACGAAAACGTTTGAACGAAAATCCCGCTCTTTCCCCTCCCCAGCAGAAAAAGAACGTAATTAAAAAACAGTTCATCTAGAACGAAAGGGTGCCGTCCCCCGTAGGAAAAAGAATTCAAATATGCGACGCAATTTATATAAAATGATAAAAACTGTCAAATGTCCTTAAAAACGTTTAGTAAAAAGAAAGATTAAAAAAAAAAAAAAATACTGCAACAGTAGAACATTTCTTAATTGTTAAAATAGTAAAATAGGCCAAAAAAAAATCGTTTGAGGAAAGTGGGAAAAAAATTAGTGGGACGTTCGAAAATTGTTTTCAAGTTTGAGGTGAAGAAAAAACGAAGATTTTATTGAATAAAAATAATGCTCAATAAGCAAAAAGAAAAGTTCCCCGACTTAATCGGTTGCTCCATTCTCACACGTCCTCGGTGAAAAGATATCAAAATTTTCACACTTCCTGCTTAATATAAAGGTAATGTGAATCCCGTTTATCCTTGAATGCTGAATGCTCCCTAAAATAGAAGAGCTTATATCTCCTGCTATAACTAATCGAAAAAAATGTAACCAACTTCTAGTACAGGGAAAAAATCTAAACATTTTACGTAAAGGGATGGAGGGTTTCTTTTGCTCCCAATTCGGGGAAATTTCAGATGATATAATAATTTAAACCAATTTGAAATTTATAAAACTGGCTTCGAGGTGTAGAACCCTGAGGTATGTTCAGATTTTGCACCAAAATTCGAAGTTGCATGTGGTATGGGGTTTCCTGGACCTCGTGCACTAAAAAAACAAAATTATTTTTGTTTATATACAAAGATAAATAATTATTTTTAAAAAAATATCATATTAAACCCTTTTTTTGTCTTTTCAAAAAATATCTAATAAACTTATTTATTTCTCCCCCCCTCTCCCCCCTCCCAAAAAGTGCACCCATTGCCGCCGCCCAAGCCACAATAATTTGCAACCAGATTCAGTCACTACTGTAAAAAGAGTACACTCTTGACAATTGAATTCAGCAGTCAAGTGTGACAGGCACTGAAATTTAAAACAGTTTCGCTTTTATGACATACCAAATCCTTTTCCCATTTCTACTCCACCATCCTTTTGCTATATATCAGATTACTCACTATTGAAATATGTAACAAAAAATATACACAAAAACATGTGGCTAATTTTACAAATAGATTTTTTTGAATTTGGGGGTCTAAGGGGTCTTAACTTCAAAAATGTTCCAATTATTTTAAATATATATGTGAGTCATTCCATGTCATGTGTCCTAGTGGTCCCAGTTCAACAATCTCCGATTGGGATGAAATTTTATAGAGAAAGAGAGATGAATTTGAAACTAACCTATACGCAAATTTCCATCCAAATCCTGAGCATCAAAGATCTCTCAAAAATGTAAACCAAAATTACCGATCAGTTTCAGAAGTTAAATTGCGATCTTTAGGCTAAAATTGCAGAAAATTTTATTACAGGATGCCTAAAATTTTAGGAGCTTAAAGTATGTTTGGCCATTAATATATTCAAGTGTTTTTGTGAATTTGAGCTCGTTAGATTTTGCGTAGCCTTTCTTATACATATATGACATAATACAGTACATGACATACACATGTGACGTGTGTGATGCCCTTATTGATAAAGTAAAAATTTTACCTCTATGCAAAACATTAAACAGCAAAAATTACTACATGTGTTTCATTATTGCAAGGAAACCCCTTTTTAAGGCGAGATATGAGGTATGAATAAAAAGACATCACAAACCAACAAGTCAAAAATACCTCTCTTCAATTTTTTTCGTTCAGCTTCCTGTTTTTGCGTTGACAAGGGGGTTTCTTGTAACTCCCAAATTACATATCTGCAATTTTCATTGCAATTTCTATACTTTTAATGTTGTTTTGATGTTTGAAGTCCTTATTGGTTGCGCAGATGAAATGAAGAATAGCTATACAAATTAAGAACAAAGCTTTAGTAGATTAAATGAAGAAATTAATTCCACAACTTATTTACAACAAGAGAATTTTCCAAAAAAGTTTAAGTCATATTGAAAATAGAGGGTGAAATTAGTGTTTTTCACTGAATAGAATTAAGTCCCTAGTAACCTGGTTTGTTTTAAGAGATCGAACGAGAAAAAATTTCGTGTAAAAAAGGCATTACTAAAATAAAACCTGAAAGCAATATGACGCAAAAAAAAAAAACATTTTGAAGTTACTTGAAGCCTTTGGGAAATAACAAACTGAATAAATTTTAATACTTTTATAAACAAACTTACAACCATACACCTTATGCTAAACATAAATTAAAATGATAGTTATGAAGAAATAGAATTCATAGATGAAGATTTGTGGTAACTACCTTCCAAAATTGTGTAGCTAAAATTTAAGCCAAATTCATACAAAAAAAAAAAAAAACACCTTGAATTACTTTCAAACCGAAGTAAGTCATTTTTTCTTCTTTCCTTCTTTGAAAATAACTATACTGTCAGGATTTTATTAACCATATAATTTTGTGTTATTAGCATTCATAGATAAGTAGGAAAAATGATCTTTTTCTTAAATTTAATATTAAATCTAACATATCAAAATCACATTTGCCTAGAATGGGAAAAAAATAGACTTACTGCTATTTGGAAATCAGCTCTTCAAATCTCATTTTAAATTTACTTTTAATGCAATATGTTGGCAAAACATAATGCTGTGATTATTAAAAAATCCTAAATTGATCTAAACTGATTGTGTATGGGTAAAACATGTTTACATTTTCTCAAAAAATACATCAAAAATTGTTTCTAAGACTGCAGAAATTGTGAAAATCAAAGATATTGTCAATATTTGCCTAGAATGAATTAGATGTAGCAATTAACTGTTTGATTATGATAATATCAACAAATCTATGATGCAGATCACAAAAATATTTTAAACAATGCTACTTAGTAACTTAAAGGATATGACAACTAACTCCCTAGAGGCAGATGTTTGCATCATCAACATATTTTAAATACTTTTACAATACTCTTAAGCTGACCACTGAAACGGAAGAAATGTGAAATCATAAAATTTTAAATGATGTTGTAACCTATCATGTTTTCTTATTGGTTATTGAGTCATTTTATGTAATAACCTAAACACTATTTCTTTTTAACTATTATGATTTTAAGTTGACTAAAATTGCATGTGGCTGATTAACATCATTGGAACTGAAGTGATCAATACTATTTAATGTTCTTCAGTTTCATTAAAAGGCTGCATGGGTTCTAGCCATCAGAACTTGTTTGAAAAAAAATTTTGTAGCTCCTCTCACATGTTGAGCCAATAGTTTTTGTGTTTAACGTTGCTATGGCTCCAATCTCCTGTATTCTCTCAGAACTGAATGTTAAGGTAACCATTATATTTTTCTCTCTATTCATTTCAGAAAACATATTTTAGTAAAAGATTTTCAAAAGATTGCCTTTATTTTAGAAATGATGCATGTGTAAACGTGGTATCATTTCATTTATTTTAAATACATTACCAATATGGAATAAATATTCTTAATTTATCATTTATATCTCTTAATAAGCTCTCAAAAAAAGCAAAAACTAGCCGATTCAATGTAAAACATTCACACTATGTTGTCAGAAATACTGAACCCACTTGAGATAATGGCTTAAAAATACATAATCTTTCATAGTTCTTTGTGCTTGTTAGGCATATGAAGTTTCAAGAAATTGCCTGCATTCTTTAAAGAGCTATGAAATATTTCATTTTCTTTGGCCAAGTTGGAAGTAAGAAAATCCTAAGGCAAAAAGGTATTAAACGATTGAAAATCAGTCAATTAAGATATCAAAGCAAAACATAATTTTAAGTATAGGAAACCAATGAGACTGTTCATAATTGATTCACGCAAAATATTGAATAGAAGAATTTTTCATTTTAAAAATTGATTAACTTTCCTGCAGTGAAAATACATTTACTGTTATTGCCTAGATGGCTGCATAGGCCAGCCTCTAAACAATATAAGTGGAATTTTGCCATTTTACCTTAATAGCTAAACTGCAAACCATTAGTTATGGCATAGCCACAAAAAGAAAAAATTCTTGACAAAAAAAAGTGAAATTATGTACTATTACTATTTCAACTCTATCATACGGGAAATAAATAATTAAAATAGTGTCCAACACTAACAATAAAGAACATTTTCTTAAAAGCATTGAGAGTACTGTTAAAGATCCCTATTGTTGAGAGTTCATTCTCTAATATTATATTGATTAAAAGTTATTGTAGAGGTAATTGGGGTTGATGTCACCTCCTTTGTGTACGTATTTATGTAAGAAATTAAGAGAAACTAAAATCCCTTTTGGCTATATCCAAGCTCATTTCCAAGTTTTGTCATTCGAGTGTAAGTGCAGGTGCATGTATGTAACATACCTCAAAAACTGGTTGCTGTAGAAGGTTTAAACTACATTTTTTTAAAACCTATGTCAAGCCTAAGTATAACTAGCAAGTTTTTGAAGGGCAGCTCAATATATTACAGAACAACATTTCAAATTATTAAAATCGCAAACAGTATTTCCAACTGCTACATCATTGACAGGAACAAGTGGCCACCACTCATGTTAGAATTAGTTGAGCAAAGGGGAAAATTAATGCTAAGTGAAGTCATTGTTTTCACATCAAGTTATCTTTTCAAAAGTAATCTTTAATCCATTATGCACAAAGACAGGTCAATATTTTGCATGGTTAAGGAGTGTTGGCAGCACAAAACTCCCAATACCACTTTATCAATTTATTGCATGCAGTTGAAGTTTCATAACAGTAAGATATTTTGAATTTCAGATTTTAACAGAAACTTTAGACTTGGCAGTTGAAAAGGAATATTTATATTATTTAATAGGCATACAAGGAAATATATTTCTTGTGCCCCACATCTGATTTCATCCCTCTTTTAGTCTGCAACAGCTGATTTAACAGTTCAAAGAAACTTTAAATTTTTTACTGCTCTTCTCTTTTAAGATGCAACGTATAAGAAAAGCCTAGATTGGTGAAACTCTGAAATGACCCCATGAATAAATAACAAAAAAAAAAAAACATTCTTACCGGCAAGGCAAAAGAGAAACATTGAAATTTTCAACAACTCAAATTAAACCACAACCCTTGGACTTTTGGGACTTTACTAAATAGCATTTAAGAAGAATTTCGTACATTGCAAAAAACTTCCCATTAGTTTTATGAGCTATCATTTTGAATTGGAAAAATTAAAAAAGCAAAGTAAAGATTATATTTAAAGCAACCCATATATATATATATATATATATATATATATATATATATATATATATATATATATATAATTAAGCAAACAAAATTGCAAATATTAAACAAATTAAAAATAATTAATGATGAGAAAAAGGAAAAATGCAAACAGCTATTAAGTAAGAAAAGATAAAGTATGAATCCAGAGCTCATCAGCCGTGGCTTTTTCTCATCATGTTTTATTTTTAATTTGTTTAATATTTGTAATTCTGTTTGCTTAATTTTATATTTACTTGGCTTTTTAGTTTTGCTGCGTTGCGCATCTACGGGCTCTTGGTGTGGTCTTTTCAATATTTTTCACTTTTATTATTAATATTATGTATATATATATATATTTCAACTCTCCACCTTCAACCAAACATGTCTCACAGCAGAACTGCAGTCTGTAAATACCTACACCAAGCCTTCTCGCTCCTAACTCTTCCAGCTGAAATCTCTAACAGTGAAAACACACACTTAGTAGTTTTGAGTAACACCAAGCTTAAGAGACCAAAAAAATTTTTTACGTTAAAAGAATTTCGGGTTAAAAGACTTGTATTAAATTGCACAGTATACTGTCTGGACCGCTATGTCACTTCATTTAAATGCATTTTCATGTTAAGCATTTTTGTGTTAAACATGTTTCACTGTAGTTATTTTTTCAACGTATAAGTAGAAAATACTTAGATGTCAAAAGAAAAAATCCAAAAAATAAGCCATCACTATAACAGTCACCTGCTGATTGTATAATTTTTTTAATTTATACTCCACATTGTATTATATATATATAAAAAAACAATAAATTACAGAGAGCAAAAAGAAACATTTATCAACAAA
The DNA here is from genome assembly GCF_026930045.1 of Uloborus diversus. NCBI lineage: Eukaryota > Metazoa > Arthropoda > Arachnida > Araneae > Uloboridae > Uloborus > Uloborus diversus. The sequence continues at coordinate 125,054,263 of NC_072740.1, forward strand.
TAAAGAACATATTTAATTTTACCACATTTAAAATGGTCCATTCTAATAACATACAAAGTGAAAATGAGTTTTAGAAAGTATATATATGAAACTGCTAAACAGGCTTGAAGTCAATTACAGACAAATGCGACTGATTACAAAGATTACATTTTGATTGTAATGACTTTTAAAAAATAGATTACAATTGAGACTATGATTACAGAGGAGTGATTAATATTATAAATACAATTACAAACTTGAAACATTTAATTTTAGAAACCAAGTTCCTTTTCCTTTGCATTTTAAGCAAAAATTTGATGCTTGTGTGGAGAAACATATAATCATATGTTGGTTATGAGTCCATTGATGAGCTAACTACATTTTTTTTCATTGAAATTTCTGAATGTAGGTAGAAAATAGAATAAAACAAAAAGTAAAAATTTTTGATTAGTTAACTTAAAATTAGCAAAACACTATTAATAACATATTTTAATAAAAAAAGCTTTGTATGCTTTTGAAAGAATCTTTCGACTTTTCAACTTTGATTTCAGGTGCTTAAGAAATTATTCTTGGACTTGTAATCTTGATAACAGAATAAAATTACGATAACAGGTACTTTAAATACCTTGATAATGATGATATAAGAAAGGCAACTGATTATGGTTGATGACAATTACATAATCGCGATAACTCCAAGCCTGCTGCTAAAGCTCAATAGCCATTACAGTGCACATTACCTGGCTAATCTGCAGCTCAACTGATTTGCTGTGTTAACAAGAGGCCTCAGGAGTTTTTTGCAATTTATCCCTCCATATCATAAAAGTCTAAGTTCCAGTTCAAAAAATTACAATGTAATTCAAGGTATCATTGATCTTTAGATTTCACTAAGAAGTTAAACATTTTTACAGGTTTTGCAAATTCATTTCCTTAATTGTAAAATTTTAAACAATTTGTATATCGTTTTCGAGTCTTTTACTGATTGATGATTGATTATATCAACTAATTTGTTGATTAATAATGTTTAGTTTTTTGATATCAAAAGGCATCACACACAAAAATAACATCTTATTATTTAAAGCAATCCAAAAATGCTGCTTTAGCTCCAGAAAATATATTATTTAATCTCAATGAGTGTTTAATAAGCAAAGTGCAAACTATTAAGGTAATTTGAGAAATGAAAATTTTTGGTACTATAATGGATCATTCTAATGAATCTGGACATTACCTAGGTAATCTGCAGAATAAGTGATTTTTGCACTTTAGCGGTAACATATACAAATATAAAAAATATGAGTAAAATTAACAAAATAAAAAAGCAAGAGTATTTCTATAAATAATGCTTACATCAATAAAACAAGCTGTAAATACAAAATTTTTTGAAAGAAATGCAATGACTGCTACATAAAAATGGCCCATGGAGGGGGGGAAGGCTATTTCTTTTTACTTTTCCCAAGAGTTAATGACTGAAATGGAGCCTGTGTTTGGGCCTGTTGCACATTAACTTTACGTTTATTTAAATTGTTTATGTCCTCATCTAGCTTTTTTCGATCTTCCTCAAGTTTCTTCTTTTCTTCAGCATGTTGTTTTTTAAGAGCATCAAATTTAGAATGTAGCTGAAAAACAAAAGTGAATGTTATTTGTAAAATAACACCACATTCAAATGTTTTTTTTATTTTTAACTGATAATTTATGTAAGTGATATTATCCCAAAAATTCAAATCCAAAAATTGGAAATGAAAGTAATGTAAAAGCTAGGTGCATTCGAAAAAGGACACAAAATTTCCTAATCAATTTCCTAAACCAGCGGTAGGCAACCTGTCGATCGTGATAAACCTCCAGTTTGCTTTCAGTCAATCTCAACATTTTGGAAAAAGAATTAGGCTCAACTTCTCAATCAAAAATTATTCGAATATCTTTGAAACCTTTTTATAATTGCTGGAAATGCTAGTTTTTCATTTTCAAGAAATATATTCTTTTTCCCCTTTTTCCTCAAAAGTGTCCACAAAAGTTACTAGGCCATTCCATGAAAAAGCAGACATTTTGTCATGCATGAGACAGATCCATATTTAATTTCAAAACATGCTATGTGCAAAATAAATATATTTGTGTGAAAAAACACAATATATAGCTTATTAGGGAAAAAATACATTTTCTTAAATACTACTAGGCACAAAATATAGAGCTGTAACGCTTGAGACAAAATGTCTGATTTTCTGTGGAATGGCCCACTGATTTTTTCCTTTCGAAATTAGCACTAAAAATATTTCGTAGGAAAGCAAAAGATTGCAACAACAGATTCGAAGAATATATCGCCACAATCAAGAAGCACATGTCCAAAAGTGTGCCCCACATAAGACAGGTAAACTTAATTATAAAATACCAACTAAAGAAGAAACTAGTCATTTTTCATTTTTAATAAGTAACATGAATCAAGTAGGGTTGTCATCAAAATTTTACCTGAAAATAGTTGCTTTAGTCGCCTGAAATTTAAAAAATAGTCGCCTAAATAGTCTCCTCAGAGGAACAGTTAAGTTGCATTTTGAATCTAAAATTGCTTTTACCAGTATTCTTTTTTTAATTTGCTACAAAAACAACATTGCATGAGACAATCACACATCTTGAAACATAACTACATCTAGTACATACGAGAAAATCAAAACTTAACTTCTCAGATTTAACTAGTGTTTCCTCATTTAATTAGTTCATTTCTTGCATTTTTTGATAGAATTACTGTTTTAAAAATGTAAGTTACTTTTCACATAACATCATGGAGATGTTACGTGTAGCGTCACGTTTTAAGTATCACAAAGTGAAAAAAAAATCTGCAGATTTTTTTTTTTAATTTCAAGGCCAGTTAAACATTCTTACTCTGGTTTTAAAAACATAAAAGAGTTATTAAGTGAGTTTTGTGTGTGATTGAAACAAACAATTGCTGCATAGTTAAAAATTTCCAACATTTAAACTTTGATGACAAATGGAAAACTAAAGACATTTCTTAGGGTTTTAGTGACACAATCAATAAAACTTGGTTTTTCTTTTGTTAACAATAAGTTTTAACTTTTGTTTCTTTTTGTTCTCTCCCCCTCCCCCTACCTCCTGTAACTTTTCTGCACCTTCAATTCCTTTTGCTATGCTAATTTCGGATAAATCACTTTTCTCAATAGCTGATTTCAGTCATGGTTTGCCAATTCTAATAGAGAATCTGGAAACTCTTGATTGTGTTTCTTACTCACCTCTGCCTTGTCTTTTGACACGTTCAGCTGATACTGTTTTATTTTATTCCTCTCTGCTTTTTTTTTTAAATCATATTTTTAAAATTTCTGTTTTCCTTCAAAGTCTATCAACTTTCTTAGTTCCCCCAGGTAATTTTATATGCTTTGTGTGCACATACGCCTTTTTTTATAGTTCCTTTGTTATTTTTACACGTTGGTATTTTGCCAAAGAGTGTCCTATAATTAGTCTTCATTTAGCATCCACTCAGACATTTTAGACTAAAAATGAGCAGCCAATTTTCTCCTGTTTCAATCGCCCGTGTCTCAGTACCATATAAAATGATTGGTCTAATAAGGGATTTGGATTGTTTTATTTCTGTTTTAACAGTGATGAGTTTAGATTTTAACTGGCTTTTTAAATCAAAGAAGCATCTATTTGTCACCGAAATTCTATAAAATTTGTTAGTTATTAAAATAAAACCAAAATAAGTTAATCTAAGGTAGCATACAATCAAACTTATGCCTGATTGTCAAAAATATAAAAATATTTACAAGATGCAAAAGGATTGAAATCTCAAATACGGGAAAAATAATCCGGGACGTATAAGTTTAATGTTGGCGTGCTTCCAAAGATTTATTATTTATCAAAATAAATCATAAAATAAGTTTATAAAAGATAGCGTATGCCAAAATAATTTCCTATTGTCAAAAACATTAAAACATTTACAAGATGCAAAAGGATAGAAATCTAAAACAAAAGAAGCATTTTTCAGACTTGCCAACCTTATGAAAAGAAAAAACGGGAGATCCAGTCAAAGCTTTAAGGGAGAAATATGGGGAGATTTTAAACGATGCTATAATAAGTAAAAAGCACTGTTATAACAAGTATTTATTTGATTTTTTCATGAAAGAGAATTCACTCGTATAATAGCTCTTATAAGTTTGTAGATATTACATTTTTTCAGACATCGCTAAAGATGAATGTTAAACTACACGCATGCGGTAGATTAAGGAACAAGATGAAAACACGCGGCGCAGTTAGCATGCGTCTGAAACTGAACAATACCGCGTAAACAGCGCATGCGTGAGATAGAAGTAGAAGTGCGAACGTGGAGTTAAACCAAAACTCCATCGCCGGAAGCATTTCGGCCGACACTCCAAACGCACCCATCGAATGTTTGCCGCTCGCCTTGCGTTCGACGAACCTCACCGGTCGACCGGTAAGTAACCGGTTACTAACCGCAGCGTTCTATGATCAGCCGGTTACCGCATCCGTTACCATTCTAAGCAGTTGATTAGAGCACGTGATCATTAGCTGTCACGTGATTAACTAACCGGTCGTGCTCGTCGAACGTAAGCTCACTGAGCAGTGCGGGTTTGCTCTGCTAGTCACGCCATCTATTAAGGCTGTGAGTATCTATTTTAAGGAAGAAAATTAAGTTTAATTTAAAAAAAAAGGAAAAAAAACCCGAAAAGAGTAAAAAAACGGGAGAAATGGATACTCAAACGTACAACCGGGAGAATGGAGTAAAAAACGGGAGTCTCCCGTGAAAAACGGGAGAGTTGGCAGGTCTGATTTTTCGCGACACACATGTCGAGCACGTCATACCCATCGCTCTTTTTTTTCAATAAATATCACAAAACATGAAAAAAATCGCCTAAAATTGTAAATAGTTGCCAATTTTTGAAAAATAGACGCTTTCAGGTCGTTTTTGATCAAAAAAGTCGCCAGTCGCCTATAGTCAAAAATAGTCGCTATTTCAGTCGCCAGTGGCAACTCTAATCAAGTACTTGCACCTTGCTCAACAAACTTTTAACTTTCATTCCTTATCAATTTGTGTATGTATATGAATTTATAAGGAAAATTTAGTCTAAATTGTCCTGCATGTGACCTTGGAATCATCTGACTAGGTGTTTACAGATAAAACTTGGTTTTTAAAAATGGCAAAGGTTAATAGCAATAAATAAATTTTTTAAAAAATGTCTTATCATATGGTAAGGTGTATATTAAAATACCTGAACCATTTGATTTTAAATGTTATCTTTTGATGTTAAAATTCAGTATGGTGCTTACATTAAGTACAATATGAGATTGAGTCACATTTAAAAAAAAAAGTTTCAAGAAACCTGTCATAATTTAAAAATAAGTTTAAACTATTTCACATGCTTGGCACCATTAAACAAACTCTAAAAATAATTTGGAATAACAGTTAAGAAAAATATTGTTACAATATTGGTTTGAACATAACTTAAAAAATATTTTGGGTTTTATGCCTCTTCCCTTACCTCTTTCTCTGCATCTTTCAACTCAGATTCCTTTTCTTTAACACGTACAACAAACATTTGCCGCATCTCTTCTTCTTTCCTCTGTAGTTCCTACAATAAATGAATAAAAGTTCCAATAAAAACCCTTTAAGGATTTTTTTTTTAATTTTTATTTTTATGAGGAAAACATAACTGGAATGCACTGAAAATTAGATAACATTTTTTGTCAACCCTGCCATCACTTGGTTTTGATTTTTAATTCATGATATATACAGTAAAACCCCTTCTAACTGACACTCCTCTTGACATTTCGACGCTGTATTTGGTAACAAGAAGATGATCTCTATATTTTTTGAATGAATGTCCTTTAACTGGGAAGTTGCAATGTCAATGAAGAAAACCAAATGTCTTATTTGTACAGTAAACTTTTTACTCAAAGTCACAAGTCAATTTGACACAATAGTGGTTCGCTGGTTGTCCTCCAGGCTCTTCAATTTTAATATCCTTGAAAGACCTTTAAAGCACTGGAGTATGGCTGCTTTGTGAATAACAACAGGTTTCAATTTTGTGCCATACATGCTGGCCTTAAACAAAATTGTTTACTGTCCGAGTCATAGGTCTGTGTTCATATTTCTCACCAGAGCAGCTTTTGGACAGAATAAAGTTTAATCCTGCATAGCTCTATAGAACAATTGGTTTTCATTATCTCTATAAATGAAACATATTTTCTTAAGCTAAATTTTTTATTCTTTAAATTTCATTTTTTTTATTTTGAAAATAATTTTTCTGAAAAAAAAAGGAAAGTAAATTTACCCCTAAAATACAGTCTGTGTCCATATTTGAAGATGTCTGTACAAAAGAGGTTTCTAATACATTATACATTAGGCTTAAATCCCAAGAGTAAGAGAATAAAAATTCAGTTCACAGATGGATACTGCAATTAAGCTTTCAAAATTGATTACAGATAACTAGATTTAAATCATTTCATCAATAAGACGAAAGGTGCATAAATTAGGTAGGAAATTGCTCAAAACTTGTGATGTTTTGAATGTGATCAGGGGAGTTAAAACAAACAATACCAAGTTGCTTGCATTGTCTTGGATTTTTTAAGAAAATGATACATCAGAGTGGAATTTTGTAATAATGATGAATCCGAAAGTTTGCACTCAGTAGTGCACCAAGCAGGGTTTAGAAATGCAAATTGATATAATAAAATCTGATAAAATAGTATTGATTATTACATTTATATTTAAAACACTAATGTTAAAACAGTTATGCAGATGCTATAAAATCATAAACCAACATCCTGCGGACACCCTCTTTAAAGGACAAAAATGTTTGTCCTGTTACTGTCCATATCAGGAGAGTTTCACTGTATTTCCCTTAAAATGATCAATTAAAAAAACATTTAAAGAGATACATGGAATACAGTTTATGTGACTGGGTATTCAGAACTTTATAAAACTAAATAAACACTGCCTTTTCAGAACTTGTTTAGGACTGAATTTTTGTTGTCAATATAAAAATTTGAAGAAATGGTTCACAAACGAAATAAAATTTAGATCGGAACGAATTCTACTTTTTACTAGTTAAAATTAATGCACAAATGCAGCTGGCACGTCATATAAATTATCATATGTCTCACATTTACATATTTTTATATTTGTTAAACTCATAATATTAAAAATACATATTTCACTGTAAGAAGGTTATAAGATTTTATCAAGATAATTGAAGATAAACTTAGTATGGACTAATGTGATGGTAAGTTAAAAAGCAATTAGTGTGAGATTGAAGTGAAGAAAGTGCATATGAAAATTCCAGCACTATTATTAATAACAAATAAAGACCACTTTATAAAAAATAAATCATTGATGAAAATATTAATCCTGAATGGTAAGATAAAAATCAAATAAGTCAGAACCTCTGAAAGATGAAATTGTGAAAATGCAGCAAAAGGTTGATTTGTAAGCATTCCTTATAATACACAGTATGCTTTAAGTACAGTAAATGAATTGTAATCGCTGGCGACTTTCATAACACGCATAAGAAGAATGCACAAAATTAAAAATACCTGAAGGTGCTCCTGTCTTTTCTGTTCATATGTTTCTTGAAAGCTGATAGGTTTATTGTCGGCTCCAACGTCTGAAAAGCCCATTTGCTCCAAACGCATTCTTCTGTACAATTCATAATGTCTGGCGTGTGTTTGCTCTCGGGTGTCTTCCATGTTTGTTCGAACCAACATTTCTCTCAGTTTTACAAAGTCACAGTGATTTTCATTTTCAACTGAAAAAGAGATAATGCAATGAAATATACTTAAGTGGAAATGCACAGCAAAAACTAACAGAAAATTCTGAGAAACAGTTTAAATGAATATATGTATGCCACAAAAATCTGATAACATTCAGTACTTGAGATGATGCACACCACTTTGGGATCATGAAAAAACTAACATCAAGAATTTGTAAAATAAGAAACCGATCAAAAGTTAAAAGACTACTTATTTTTGGTATATGGCAGTTATATAAGTTATGACATTCACAAATACAACTACTGCAGTCTATTACAATTTTTAACTTGCAATTTCATCACACAAACCAGTTTCACTAGTAAACCAATTCATAGTGGCTAGAGAGAGTTGTCCATCAGAATGCTAAACTCAAAGCTCAGTGGAGCTTGCACCACCTTATGCTAAATTACTGTAAATGACAAGGTGTTCTTTGCTTGTCAGGTCTTAGGTGGATATTTTTTCTACTGAGCACCTGAAAGTTACTAGGAATTGCTGTGGTTGAATGCCTAGCTGATTTCTGTTTTGACCGTGAATTTCTTGATTATTCCCATACTGCAGAAATTTAGGAGGGGTTTTCAAGCTCTATTGTGTCATTCATATTTTTCATCAGAGTAATGCAGTTAGTTCATAAATTCTTCCTAGTAGATTAATCTGAAATGTTTTATGATCAAAGTAAATTGGAATACAGTGGACTCTCTCTATATGAACACTTTCTAATGTGAGCACAAGGATATTCTGAACATATTTTGATAGTGAATAAAATATGACAACGTATATAAAGTACAAATACAAAATGAAAAAAGGTTAAAAATTAAAAGGTTTTCGACTACTTTTTATGTATATTTTGATAGTCTTGACAAATACATACGATTTACCCAATTTCCCCCTATAATGAACACCCTCATAATCTGAACACTTTTGTTGGGTCCCATAAGTGTTCAGAATAGAGAGAATTTACTATTTCAATAAACACATTCATAAAACTTTCAAGAACTGACATCCTGATTAGTGCAGTGGCTGACTACCATAACTTTGCTATTACAATTATGTTTTTAAGGAGAACTTTCCATCAGACATTCTAGGTTTTTTGAAATTAATTGGGGATGACTATTGCTATTGGATGCTTAAATACTCAATTTAAATCATTGTATGAGCATTTTATTTCTCATATTTGATAGTCTGACTATTTTTGAACATTAATTCTTTTTTCAAATGTGGCATCACTTTGTTCCAGCAGCAACAGAAAGTTTTACTATTCTATAAATATAGTCAAGGGTCCGTACATCGAACTTCCACATCTCGAAATATTCTATGTATTAAAATCCCAACAAATTTCCATATCTCTTACATAGAAAAATTGTTTATATGTATCGAAAAAATCTCTATATATTTAAATTTTTATTGAGACATTGCACCAAATCTGTACGATTCGTTAAATATGCATCTTCTTGAACTCAAAATCCATTACTAATTGTAGTTTCCATGATTTTTGAGCATTTTTTTGCTGCAAATCATGACTTTCCATACCATTTTCGATCATAGTCAAAATCCATGATTTTCCTGGTGCACAGACACCCCGTGTAAAATACGTATTTATCCTAAAATTTTAAGTAAAATACATACAGAAAACATCATAAATTTTCCTTGAAGAATTAAGTAAACAGCATAATAAATTTTGCCTATGCGGTAGTGAATGCAACCTTACTTGGAAAAATATTTCCTCATACTGCATATCTTAAAGACATAGTTCCTATTAAGGCACTAATTCAACCTTTTGCGATGCCTAAAACTTAAGAGAATATGGGAGTTACCTAAAACTGTTCTACAGACTTTGAAATGTAATTATATTTCTCAAAATCAAATACTTTCCCCAAAAAATATTAAAATGAGTACAATGTCAATAAGTGCCGATAAAAACCTTAAAATAGGTAGCCTGGTTTTGAGGGTAGTCACCTCCTTTGTCAGTGCCTAACTGAAGAAAAGAAAACATTGCAAGATTGCTGTTTACATACTTAGAGGGTTGCCAACTGCTCCGCAAACATGGTGAAACTCTGCAAAAAAGTTATTTTGTTCCGCATTTCCCGTCAGATCTTTATTCTGACCAGGCTCCACCAAAGATTTTAATAAAATTAAATTCATTTTTATTATATTTTGCTAGTTTATTAAACATTTAATTTGGAAAATTAAACCCTTATACTCAAAGCATGACATAGTGTTTAAAATTATAGGGTTAAAATGGTTAAAGGGTTATTACTTCAAAAATAATTATTCTTATCTTAAGCTTAAAATGATTATCAAAGTTCAAAAAAAATTTTAGATAAGAAGGTTTAATTTGTTTGTACATTTTTATACACAACACCGAGTTGCTATGCAAAATTTCAAAATGATCCTCAAAGTCACCACAGATGCTCCTCAAATTGTTTCTCCAAGGTTGGCAACCTTGTACTTATAAAATATTTCAACATCAAAATATACTTGAAAGATGGGAGTCATCTCTCAAGTATTTAAACAGCAACTTTGAAATGTTTTCTACTTCTCAGCAAGGCACTGATGACGGGGATGATTGTATTCAAAACTGGTCAGCTTACTTGAATGTTTTTAAAATAACCTATTGACATGGCATCTATTTACATCAATAGGTTTAACTTTCTTTGCTTTTTATGCCAACATTTTTCTTGCATAAAAAATGCTTAAATTTTACTTTGAAGGATTTTACATTCTATTTGCTAAAACTATATATTTACCCATAACAGTCCCCCATGGATACTGTCTTGCACGAACCATTTTATTCCCAACACGAACAAAATCTGTACTGCCAACAACAGCAAATGGAAGAAGAGTCTGAAATAATAAAATTAGGCATATTTTATGCAAAGGTAAAAACAAAAGTCAAGTCATTATTGTTTTTTTTTTTTTTTTTTTTTGATAGTAAGCCAATAATCGACTCAAAAATATAAGGAGAAAAGTTAGGAAAAATTTTTTTCCAACTGAAATTGTTTTAAGTTTCTAATCAAAATGTTGAATGACTTCAGGGATGTGCTCCAAAAATAGGCTTTAGTACTGGAACAATGTTTAACAAATTAATGCTTCAAATCAATCATATAAGAGTCAAAACACTTAATACATAGTAAAGTGCTTAAGTTAATGGGAGTAAAAGTGTAAGGAAGTTCGATTGTTCCAATGAGCAATTATGACCTCTGTCCGATTGATCATGACCAAAACTGCTTTGTTCAATTGTGACATAATGTCTGAATAACTTCAATTTTGCCCTCACAAATGCATATAGTTAACATTCATAAAACTTTCATGTTGTTTCAGTTAATTGGTAATAAATTTTGATTGGTGTTTCAGCAAGGGCGTATCCAACTTAAAATAGAGGGGGGGTGGCACTTTCTAAGTTTAATATTTTCACGGTGTATGAGGAGGAGGCATTAACACACCATAATTAGCAAAAGAACTTTTTATTCAAAAGAATAATTTTTAAAAAACAATTTACATGGATTAGAAGAAACTTAGCTTCCACCAACTGGTCCGGTGCAGGAAAATCCATTGCAGGTGAATGCTTAACATGGCTAACCCATTTAGCCTATCTTCACCTTTTGTACTTTGCAACCATGTATTGGTGCAACAAAGTGAGCTAAAAGAGGAAGATACTGTGTACAATTTTTGAAGTGCTTTCCAAGTTATCAGGAAAAAATGTTTCCTTTCTAAAACCTGAATGATGTCTGGTGCTTCCTTCACCTTGTTCCATGTTTTGTATTACAATTCCATATCTCCAACAACCCCCTTCAAGTTCAAAAATGCAAGGTGATGTACCTCCCTTAATTTTTTCAAACGAAACCTCTTTCACGCAATTTGGACGGAAATTGGTCAATGAAAATGTAGGCAATTTATCTGCAGAAAATTTGACTTCTAAAGCTGTTATGATGGAATCCAAGTTAAGAGACCTTTTCCAGAATTCCAACAAATTTTCTGATTGATGGTTACTTGGGATGACAACTTTAAAAAATATTTTTAGCCTGTTGTAAAAATCAATGAGCTTTTTGATACATAATCAGAAAATAACAATTATTTTGTTTAATTCTAAAAAAAAAATGTTCCGCACATTGAAATTTCTTAACTATAGTGTTTTAAGCATCGTCACAATATCCTACTTGAAATAAACTTCTGATAGCTCTATAAAAAGTAAAAGCAGCAAAGCAGTAGTTTAGTACACAATGTTTCAACAGAGATTGTAGATAAAATGATATTTGAAAAACCCAAAAAAGCCTGGCTTCTTTATTAAAAACCTGTGGTTTTGATCAAAAACTGGCTGGGCTTTCTTGAAAAAAAAAATAATAATAATAATAATAATAAAATAAACCCGGGTTTTTTCAATCTCTGTTGAAAAGGGAAAAAAATCAAATGACATTTCTAACATTAATCATGTGATTTGATTATGCGGGGAGGGGTTGTCTTTGATCGGAAAGCAGCGAATATCCAGGATGCATCATTTCAATTAATCATTTCACTCTTCTACGAACTTTTTATTAGGTTTATTTCATCTTTCAATATTTTAATATATATATATATATATAAGTGCACAAAACTTACATTCATGGTGGAGTTAATTTCTTGTACAGCTTCATCATCAGTGGGAAACTGATATATTTGAACTCCATTGCTGACCAATTCACTCATTATCTATAGGGAAGTAAAAATATAACCATGTATTATTACAAGAGCAAAACAAGTCTTAAAAGCAAACAAATATCATCAAAAAACTCCTATCAATTGAACAGTAAAAAGGTAAGAATGAGCTTTGACAATACAAGTATGGAAAAAAAGAATGCTTTAAAATATACAGAGTTAGAAAATTTATAAACACTTTTGAGAATGAGAAGTATTACTTAAGTGTTTATTTTACATTTAAATGTTGATAGCACATATTGTACAACCTTCAGTTAAGCACTTGCTTACTTTAAAGGCTCAAAATACAGTCGGACCCTGATTTAACGAACTCTATTTCACGAATTTTGCGATTTAGCCCTTTTTTTTCCCCCGACAAAAAAGAAGGCAAGAACCCATATTTACCGAATGATAAACTCTGAATTAAAAAATTATTTTAACAAGCTTTTTTTTTTTTTTGTTAATTTGAGTTTGGCAAGTGTTTCCCAAATGTTATATCCATATTGTTTGAAGCAGAAAAAGACTTTTCTTGGAATCAGCCATTTTTGACGAGAGAGGGGGCAATCAACAAATAGTGATTCTGATGGAGAAAGTCATAAAGAAACTCCCATTAAAACTAACTTTTTTAAATGCTTTTTTACATGGCCTGAAAACTAAAAAACATATCACATGCAGCAAATGACACAGTATTTTCTTCTCTCCATAAAATCAAAACACTCAATCGTTTAAAATTTCAAATTAACTAGTGTATAATAAGTCGTGGAATGCTGAATAAAAAGCGTACACTTTCTAATTATCGATATTCTTGCGCAGTTGCTTATTAGGGGTTTTAGATAAGGTAAGTACAATTTTTAAAAAAGATTTCACACCCCGATATTACGAATAACCCCGAATTAACGTATAAAAGTTTTGGTCTCAATGAATTCATTAAATTGGGGTACGACTGCATTGACTGTTGGCTGTTAGACACATAAGAGTGACAAGCAGTTGCCGAAACAAAGTAAACATTGACTGACGTAGTTGCGCCAACCACTTGTCATTCTGTTATGTATTTAGCTGCTAATCATCAACATTCTGAACATTTCAAGAAACCATGAGCTGAACTGAAGGTTGGGCATGTGTGAACAGTATTTAAATGTAAAAAAAAAACACACAAGTAATACTGTTTGTTCCCTAAAGTGTGTATGTATTTCAATGGCGGGCTCTATTTTTTGGAAAAAAAAAATAGGAAAATAGGTTTTACATTATATAACCGCTGAAGGCTTTTAAAATTCATAAACATGAGTAAAAGAGATCAAAATGTGCACTACACTTTAAAAACTTTCGGACAGAACCACCAGTAAAATTTTCACTTAAATGCCACAACCTCAACAAAGACCTCAAATGATTTTAAAAATATACAATGAACACAACATTAAATTAATCTCTTTCATATAAATTTAAGAAAAATTATAAAAACTAATAAACTTAAAACCTTACGAATTATTGCATTAAAAATACTTAACAAGGCAGAGGGAAAAGGGGCTAACAGATTACTTGTAGTTTCCATGAATTGACTTTGAAATTGATGACAGCCAATGTGAGAGCATAAGTTGTATACATTAAATTCAAAATTTTTACTTTAACAGCTTGTGCTGTAATAGCCATCTATTGATCTATTTTACTATTATTAGACAAATACATTTCAAAGAATTTGTATTGGGCTGCAAGAAGGAAAATGGTCTATCTCAGGGGTATTCAAACTATGGCCTATGGACCAATAGTTGCCCGCAAGCATATAAAATCTGGCCCTGGCAAAGGGCCAGCTTTTAGCACAAGAAATCAACAAAATCAAAATTACTAGATATGTTTATTTACACTGAGAATTTCTTATGCAGTCACATTTCGTGAGTTTCTATTTTTCGCAAAAATTGGATAAATGCAATATCAATTGTTAAAACATTCAGAATCATCAAGTAATTCAGTTCCTGTATTTTATCTTAGGGCCATATCCAACTCGATTATGTTCTCGTTAATGTTGAATTCCATCTGCCAGTAGCCTAGCAAAAACAGCTTCTTGATGATGCAAGGAAAATTTCTGGCTATGCTATTGGTACATAAAATTGATCATACTTGATTCAATAAAATTCTGGAACAGTTGAATATGCCCCTTAATCTAGCATTTAAAATAATCATTACATTTTTTGCATTGTTTCATTCAAAATTTAGGATAATAAGACCACCAATAAACAAAAGTTAGACTCGTAAGGTAGAGTTGGGATGAATGGGGGAGTGTTGCATTTATTCCAAGATAAAATCTGAATAAGGTTTTCTAGCTTGTCCAGTAAATGTAACAGTAAATGTAAAAGCTGCTATGTCTACTGGACAAGCTGGAAATATTTTTCGCATTTAATTTCAGCAGAAATGCAGCACTGTCCCTTTTCTCTTGACTCTCCTCTACAAGAAAAAGATGTTGGAGAATTTTCTTAAGTCAATAAGGGATTAAGAAGATAAAAAATGTTCTTCACAGACAATGAATGATTTTTTCACGAATAACTAATAATGATCAGTTATGAAAATTTTAATGTCATGGATGTTTGTATGATGGATTTTTGTATGATGAGTTGTCCCTATTGGGAGGAGAGGAGGGTCCTGCGAGTCTAGAGAAATTCTCACATATGGCCCTATGGCCAAAAATTTGGAGACCCCTGATCAATCTGATCCGTTCTTTGATATAATTTTTAAAAATATAAAAAATTCAAATGGAAGTTTCTCTGGAAGCACATGCCCCTTATTTGTCAAAAATATTAAGTATTTAATGAAGAAATTAATACTGTACCTTAATTTTGAATCTTTGCAGTTCAACTTTAGATATAGTATCTGCCTTTGCTATTATGGGTATTATATTGACTTTACTGTCCAATTTCTTCATACACACAAGGTCAATAGACTTCAAACTAGAATTTAAAAAAAAATTTAACTGTATATATGATTGATGCTACACTGTCACCAATATACACAACAATTACACACAAAAAATTCAGTAGCCATTCAAAAAATAGTGTAGAGACATCAATTCTAAAAGCAATTAAATCTGATGTAGTTAAACTGTGTTTTAACAAAACCTACAACACTGTTAAATATTTTTAGAGTTTATAGCAACAACAATAAAGAATGAAAAATGTTTTTAAAATGAAATTGCAATCTGTTTAAGAATTTTAACAGTCCAGTTCTAACATTGCTTACTGTAAAATGTTTCACTTTTGTTTAAAAGTGAGTCTCAAAAGTAAGGCAGAGGACACCATGAAACATTTTCTACATAAAAATGCTATAGGATGTTAGGCGCATATAGCTGGGAAACAAGGCCATCGTTAACTCATGCCATAAATATTTCAGTCCAATTGTAGGCAAATCCAGAAAGAATATCAAGTGCTTACTTCACCTAGGTATGGCTGGTACATAAAAGTATACTTGACATTATGAGAGACGGTAAGGTAGACTTTCAGATTTTGAAAATGATTGGATATCAATGGTCTATATCACTGCAGGAAAAATTTTTGTTTTACTGAAATACCACAGCAGCTGCTTTTTTTTTACACTCATAAAACACACTGTTCTTACAAAATTTTATCTCTGCTTGAACTAGAAATGGAAAAGGATGCACAGAGGGATTGATTAAGAATATTTTCAAAAATGATCATTATCTTTAGATAAAATATGAAGTTTCACTTCAAAAGCAAATGAATTAACTTCTTTAACTTTATTAATTATTACAGTCGACGCTTGTTACAACTACCCTAGTTGTCCAACCAAGATTGGAAATAATAAATAAATATGTACTTTTAATTAAACAAGTTATTAAGCAACATAAACAGTCACAAAAGGTGTGTGACATGCCACGGTAGTGAGAATTCACACGTGTTGTGAACCAAAAATATACTAAAATAAAAGCTGTTATTAAAAAATTGTTGACAGGTTCAAATAGATATATTTTTGATGAAATTACAAAGCATTGTTAAATAATTTGTTCCTTAAAGGTTTTTTTGTAAAAGGCATGTGACAGAAAAGTTACACTTTTTGAAGAATGTCTCATCTGAGAAATACCACATGTGTCTTTCATTCCAAAACATTAAAGGAAGTTTTACTGTATTCAGTAAATTACCGCCCATTAGCCAGGGCTAAAGCTAATTCTAATAAGCACTCTTGGCTTCCTTAAGTGGTTTTCCATCTCCAGCTCAGTCACTTTCCTATGCAGGGCTGATGAGTGCTAATAAGCACGAAACTGCAGTCCTCGGCTGGAAATGACTGAGCTGGTGGTGTATTTCAAGTTTTACTGATTTTAAAGTCAATTTTATCAAGAATTCTACATAGGAAAGTCATTGGCAGAGGCTTTGTCCTTAGAGCATCTTCAATGAAAGAACATCTGGCTGCTTTAGTTCAATACAACAACATCTTCAAAAAGCGATTCTGAAATTTCTATATAGATGCATGTAGAGTAAATCATGCATTATCTAGTTCAATACTGAGACATGCTAAACTCCCAACTGGGTCTCACTTTCTAATATCATCTTCCTTGGAACACTTCCTATAATATAGTCTAGGGGGGAAATGATTAAATGAGTTTTTCACAGAATAGCAATTTTAACATCTAAGTATTGAATTAAAGCAGTATTAATGTAATAGTTTTTGTCCAAATCAAAAAGTAGCTTTTTACTTGTTAAAAAGTGCATCAGACCCAAACCTAATTACAACATCAAGTAGTCCCCCTTTTTTAACCCTCTTAGTTGCAATTGCAAACATGTGGGATATAAAATGTGATGCAATTGCAATAAGAGCTTGAGGAAGCTCTCAAGATGGTTGCTAGTGTGGAGGAAAGTTAACACAATTCCTCTGAATGGTAAAAAGCATTGAACTCCAGTTTAAAGGGATGTTTATTATTCTTGACACTCTTTTGCTTTTCAAACATGTATATTCAGAGAACCTTCATACTTATCCTCGATAACTGCTGTCTTAGCATTTGAAGAAGTGTATTTTTAGTAAGGAAAAAAAAATCTTTTAAAATAACAAAAAAAAAAAAAATCAAGACAAACTTTCACACTCTCATATAAACTTTAAGGTTTTCGTGATCATTTTTGAAACTTTCATGATTTGCAAATTTTGCAAAAATGTTCATTCTTTAATAAGTTTGCTCAGTTAAAGAAGTAAGCATGAGGTTCAAAATAACATAAATCACATTTTTTTTTAAATATTAACATTACATATGCCTCTATACTAACGTGAAATATTATACAAATGCATAAACATACCCATGACCAGTTGGACAAATAAAATATAGACACACATGAATTCTTGTATCATGGTATGTTACAAGAGAACGTTTGATTTTCAGTTCTTCTTGAAGAAACATTTCAAATTGAGTGTCTATGTAGTCCACTATAGCTTTAAAGCTGAAAAACAGAAGTCACTGTTAATTTTTCTTGCAAACTGAGTTAAAATTACAAATAAGGAAATAAAACAATAACAGGCATCCAAAATACAATACAAAGCAAATAATGTTTCACTAAGCTATATCTCCAAGAATTTTTAATTAAAAATATATAAAAAAGCGATTTTTCATTAAAAACACAAAAACTGTAAACTGTTTCTTCATTTTTCACCTAAAAAGGGGTGAAAAACTCTTTGAAATAAATTATTTAGGACTAACAAAGTTATGGCATTCCCGCCAAAAAAAAAAAAAAAAAAAAACCTACGCTTTTGAGAAAAATACACGATTAATTTCATGAATGTTACTTTTTTTAGTACTTTCTTACAAAATATATTTTTTTTCTGGATGAACATTGCTATCACTGAAACAAAAAAAAGGTTGAATTAAGTCTAAATTAGATATTCCGACAAAATTATTCATACTAAAATTAGTACGTTATAACTTTTGAAACATAAACTATCTACAGTAGCATTAATAATTTACAAAATTATCTTCATGCCTGAAACCGCACCTCTGGCTTTTAAACAATATCTTTAAGAAATATTTCAATAACTACAATTGCAAACCTTAACACAAATAATTTTAATTTTCTTTATGTTTAAAATAATTTTGAGTTTTAGAAATTCCAGTCTGCGGAAAAGAACTAAACAGTTCCAATAAAAAAATTTAAATTACTCGCATTTCAATGCAATTTGACTTACAGGAAACGGCTGTAATGTGAGTTTTTCTCAAGTAACTAGTTTTAGAGCTAACATGAATGGAATTTCATCTCTTTAGTATAACTGGCAACAGAAGTTCCTACACCCTACTAGTCTAAGAATCGCTTTGTTAATGAATAAAAATAACCAGTCTGCATTTTTATTAACTTATTTCATCATGAAAGTTGAAGATATATATGAGCCCATAAGAGGCTTGTTTCATCTTAAGTTCATGAAGAAGGAAAGAAAAAGAGAGTTTCTGACAATGTAAGAAAAGGTCAAGATTCTGGATAGCAATTAAAAAGTGTCAATGGTCGCATGGAAATTAGGTAAGAGTGAATCTTCCATACATACAATTAAAAGTCAAGAAAAGGAAATCCACAAAAGCTCAGAACTTAGTTTCAATATTGAAGTTTACAGACTAAAAGCTTGTATAAACAAAATGTAAACATGGAAAAAAGAAGCTGATCTTGTACTGTGGATCAAAGATACCAGGAAATGAGGTACAGTGATGAAAATGTTTAAAGGAGAGTAAATCATAGTTTTGGATTATATTTTTGCCGCAGTTGACATTTTTTTAAGAAACTGCCATTATTCAATTGGGAATACCTTCTGTAACAAATTTTACACTTGGATAGTTGAATTGGGTTAAAAAAAAAAATTGAGGACCGTATCCGTATCCGCGGATCTTGACACTAATGATCCATATCCGTGGATTTACTTTTGTAACGATACGGCACATCACTAGTTCATTACATTTCACTTTCCTCCTTTTTATATTGTTTAAATACAAAATTAGAGACAAAACGATCCAGTTTTTTTTTTAATTTGGGACTCTACTTATATGCAGATTTTCAATTTTCCCCCCGATTTTTCTCCTAAAAGTAGGGGCGTCGACTTATACGTGAGTATATACGGTACTTAAGAACACTTTAAAATTAATAGCCCAGAACGCACCTGAAAATAAATGCAATACAAACAACACAATAACGATTTATTTTTATCTCAATACCAATTCTTTATTCACTGATTAATCCCTACACACAGAAAAAAATATATGCAGGTCAAAATTTGCAAAAAATTTTCCTGTAACCAATAGAATGCGATAAAATTAGTTACACCCCATAAGTTCATTTCACATAGAATTTTTTTTCCTATATGGATGTTGATTTACAGAGTAGTGGATCAGATGAAGAGTGGCAGATTTTTTTGGTACATGCAGAGCTTTTTTGACTCAGAATAACTGGCAATGCTATACATAAGCATACATATGTGTTTCCTCCATCCCCCAAAATGATTACTGCTATGCTTTGACTTGTATAAAATTAAAAACATCCATTTCTTGACTTATACAAATTGATATTTTTAAGTTGAGATTTTTATGAAGACAATAAGGCATTTTATTTATATACCTTATAAAGACAAGAGAGTATGCTCTCAATTGTTGGTAATCTGGGTTCCAGGATTAATATGTACTTTGATGGAAAAAATGAGTCATATAAATTTTGAAGCAAAAAAGTTTATAATTCAAATGAACCATACAGTTAGAGGTATACAAATTTAGAACCTGAAAAATCACCACATGGTGAGTAAAAGAAGAAAGTGATGGAAAATTATCAAAAGAACCTGTTACTTTTGATTTGCCTGCATTTCATCATTTATTAAAATTGTATGTGAAGAGAGTTTCATGCTATATATTTATCACGTAGAATAAACTTATCAAATGTCTGACACAGAAAAAATAAACAAAAAACCCTAGCAAAATATTCAATAGGTAAAACCAAAAATAACTTACCTATCCTGTTTATCAATCTGATCTCCATAGCCAATCGTATCGACGATAGTCAATTTCAAGTTAACATTTTTTTCTTGAAGATCTGTTAAAATGAAAGGAATATAGTTAATGAGGGATAGGAAAGAACATCGTTTTTTGAAAATAAACAGATCTATTAAAACGAAAGGACTATAGTTTATGAGGGATAGGAAAGAACATTGATTTTTGAAACTAAACAAATTAAATCTGAAAAAAACTAAAAAGATCATGTATTTAACTATACTGCAGTGGGAAAGTGAAGTAATCTGCAAATTTTTCCTGCATTTTTTTCATTTATTGTACTTCAGCTTTATTGTACAAGCTTGCATATTTGGTTTTTGCTAGAAATAAAGAACAAAAAAATGTCAAATTCCAACATTTCACTATTGTTAGTAGAGATTCCAAAAGGTGTTCCTCTAAATATCTCAAAAGTCATTTCTGGACATACTGCGCTTTACCTTCTCATGGTAAAGCACACATGGTCTCTTACTCTTCATATACATTAGCATATTTATAACAATCCCTAAAAAATATATCGTGGACAGGATCCAACAAATCCTGGATGTCTCGGGTAGCTTTAAAAAAAGTCTAGGTGACTAGTCGTTTTACAATGAGAAAAAAAAAAAATCCAACAAGAATAATTTTTTATCTAGAGTTATCACTCTTTCTACAGTCTAAAAATTCCAAGTAAAGTGATCATTTATAAGCAAAGTAATATTGACTTGCGTGTGTGGAATGTAACAAACAAAAAAGTTAATAGTTGGGAATTTAATTCAGAGTTGAAGAATTTAGTTATTTAGCCACCAGATCAACTCCAGAATACAGCATTTAATTTAAATAAATATTCTACAGCAAATGAAATTACAGTTAAACAGTGCTTTGGTAGGATAAATAAAGTAGCGACTCTCAGAAATTGAGATGACATTGCTTATTGAATATGCTACATTTGCTCATTGATTTAAAAGAATGAAAAGTTTAAAATTGCTTTTCATAACAAATTTAAAATTTGATAATACATATCTAAAATAACATGTTTTGAAATGAGTAGGTTTATAAAGAATTAGTTATTTGCAATTATTTTCCAACTTCAAAGAGGGAAGAGTTGATTATTACTTTTTAAACTACATACATGGTAAATAAAGATCTGATAACAAAAATTAATAACATTCACTAATTTGTTTCAAAGTAATTATTTTTACAGCAACTATATCTAACTTCTTTTGACAGATTTTTATTCTGAGCTATTTAGCACAAAATTGGGAATAATTGAACATTGCTTTTTACAAATAATATGGATTTAAAACAATGATCAACTCAAATTGTTTTTAAATATTAATTAAAAGCAGTAGGTCGTAACAATACAAAAAGGGAAAGATTGAGCAGAGGATTGATTGATTCAGGGCATTTAATGCTAATCTGACTCCTCAGTCGAAAGCAGAGGCTCCTAACCTGGGAGACAATCGCCTCTAAAGAGGCTATTACGCTCCTCAATGGGGAGATAAATTTGGGAAGGATGATAGTGAGTAGTTAGACATAATAATAAGCAAGCAAATATCGACATTGAAAATCTAAATGCAACAGATGTTTCAAGTTCAGACAAAAAATCATGAGTTCAAAAAAATATAATTAAAGTTCAAGAGCTTACTCCTCACACCTAATTTGAACTTGATCATGGCCGATGATATTATTTCATCATTCATGGCCAAATTTGATATTCACAAGGCAAACATTGATCATAAAAAGCCCTCAGGCACTTAAAAATATTCGAAGACTGATAACGAAATTTCTGAAGACGAAATCCTAATTTTACCGATCCCCTGGCCTGTTAAAAACTAGCTTGGAATCAAGATTTTTAATACTAGGGTCAAAGCTAGGAATAAAGGATCAGATTTTAGATCTCTTTTCTTCAGAACCTGTAGAAGTTTGATAACTCTTTTCAGCCTCTTTAAGTCAAAAAACATCTTCAAGCCCCTTTGCTTCAAAGGGGATTCCTGCTTGAATTTGATGAACATAAAGCTTGACATTCATATTTTAACTAAACTCCACCAAGTGCAAGGCAGCAATTGAATTGCTAAAAATTATCAAATGTGTATTCACCCCCGCCCCTTTTTTCTTCTCCGAACTTTTAAGTGTCAATTATTTCAATTCCTCCAAATTCAGATTTTAGAAAGAAAATAAATTTATAAAAAATGTATTGCTGTTTCAACATGACTATGTCAAAGCCAAAAGGAAGGGTTAGGATTTTAGCAGTCTATGTATGTTTGTCTTTACATATGTTCCCTTCTAGCGCCTAAACTATTCATCTGATTTTGAAGGCTAAGGTGTTAATTGATTCATTATTATAGCCCAGGTAACATAAGCTACATTTTAACCAACTTCAACAATAACAGGAGACTATTTTTTGACATTAGCAGTCTTGTATTTACATATGATTCAACACAGCGCCTAAACTATTTATCCAATTTTTACGAATAAGGTGTCAATCGGTTTGTTATTATGGCCTGAGTAACATAAGCTACATTTTAACCAACTTCAAAAGTAGAACAAGATGATTTTACATTGTAAATTTTGATTGTAACTGATTTTTGTAGCCTGCATTTTAATTAAATTTATTAATAACCTGAGTAAGGGAACAAAAGGTAAGAAACAAGTTAGGTGTTTATTATTATAGTCTTTTGAGATCTACACTACTAACTGCTTTAGATCTACAATACTTATTGATTTTTAGATCTACACTACATACACATGTAAACAAATGACCAGGCCCAGGGAGTTTAATGTATATTTATTAAAAATAAAGAACAAAAGTTCACATTAAAAATTAAACATTACCATATGTATTTGCTTTTAATTTCACAGATGGTAAGTTATGTGCACTTGGGCTTGAGTCAAAATTTGTGTTAAATAGGGAGTCCATTAAAGTAGACTTTCCGATACCAGTCTCTCCTAAAAAAAAAAAACATATTAATACTTAGACCTTTCAAAATAATATATACTCTAAAAATAAACTTGAAGATAATTTCAACAATGTAACTAGAATACAACGTTAATTCAGGACAAATAAATTTCATTTAAAGAAACTAAGATTAATAAATTCTTTAACAGCAAGCAAGAAATAATAATCCAACTAAAAGAATAATAATACAATAAAACTACATTAAAATGTACTCCAATTGAACAGCATGATATTAAACAAAGAAATATTAGGTAAACAAGATTGTTTTAATGTTGTTATCAATGAATTGCTGTAAAGGATGTTTCTCAGCTTATCTGTTCTTTTCTTTTTTTTTTTTTTTTTTTTTTTTTTTTGAGGGGAGAGGGTATTATTTACAGACTAAACATAAATAGTTTTCAACTGTCTTGGATTCGAAGCAGTGAAATTTGATAAATAATTTTAGTTATTTGGTGCAAACATTTTTTAATTGAAGATAAAATGTTTACCATTCTGCAAGAAGTTAAAACCTAAACAACATTAAAATTATTTATAGCTACTTGCAATCTTAACATTTTTATGATTTTAATATTTATGCAGTTTCTGTCGCAATCTTTAACAAGTTAAAAGTTGCAAACTGGAAGTGTCTATATTTGTGCAGTTGCAAAGAGACATCATTCCTAAACAGATATTGAATATTTGCTCCTATTTTTAACCAGATTGTTTTTGAAAAGTTATTTTGTATAGATATTTAAAGATTTATTGAACTCCAAAGCTTGAAAGAGAAGAATATTTAGTTCAAAATATTTACTTCCATCATGAAAATGTTTATTGCTATTTATAATATTCTATATGAATTAAATAATTATAAATTAGAGTTTATACTAAATTTTTCACTTTTGTGCTGTTTTTCATAAGCAATAATTTTTCATGTGCATAAATTGTTGCACGTAAATTTTAAATTTCATTATATTCATTTGTTGTTAATTACCAATTTACTTTTAACAAGGATGAGAGTGGTCGGAGAGCAAAAAAAAAATGAAATCCAAAAAAATTCATGAAATCATGCGGAAAAGGGATGATGTTCATAACTGCATCAAAATAGCCCCTAGAAGTCATGATATCAAGGGGAAAAAAGGTTAATTTACCAGTTTCAAAGATAATACAAATATTTTTCCCTATTAATTATGTTTGAAATAATTGGGTAGTAATTAATACATGGCACATATTGTTTGAAAGCAAAATATTTTTTCACGATAAAAAAAAAAAAAAAAAGAAAACCTGCAGTTGCATCATGAAATTCCAAACATATTAACAGTTTGTAAAGCCAACGAAGCATGTGTTTGACATCGCTGGCATGTTTTCTGAATTTTCATTTTTGGCAGACATCAAGGAAGAGGGGGAATTAGAGGGGGAATAACAAAACGGGGATCAAAAATAAGGAAAAATCAAAATCTTTTCAGATTTTAAAGAAAAGCAAGATTGTTATGAGGCCTGAAAGAGGCAAAAAAAGGGGGGGGGGGGGAGTTTTAAAAGCCAACATAAAAATCTGGAAAAATCTCATCCCTGTTTTAACTTTTACTTTAAAAAATCTAGATCATTAAAATGTATTAATTCAAGTTCAAACTTCAAACGTATTTTATATTTAAATTTTCATTAATGTTATTAATAACTTAATTGATAATGTTGTAACTGATTTTTTTCTTTTTATCAAATTAAGAGGATAGGGGGAGAAAATCTGTCAAAGTACCCTAAAGATTTTCATAAGGTACGTTAGAACACATGTTGTTAATCATTTTCAAAAAAAAAAAAAAAAACATTTATTTACACCCTCATGTCAAAATACATCAATTCTTAGGGAAATAGAATGGGAAAATAGGGAATTCTAATGTTAGAAATTTTTTGAAAACTATTCTTTTCTGGAATAGTTTTCAAAAAATTTCTAACATTAGTTATTGAGGAATATTTTTTCTGCAAATAGCTACAGTTTAATCTGAGAGAACTATACCTGACAACTTTTACAAAATTGCAACTTTTTAAAGGGACAAAATATAAATTACTTTTAATAGAGAACAGACTTTGGGCAGTCACTTACAACAGGGGTAGAAGTGACCGCCTTGTCACATATAGGACATTTTCCACAAAAAATATAGGACAAATATAGGACACATTATATGAATATTTTTGCTATGAAAAAAGAAATAATACATATCATATATTATTCAGTTATTCTTATCAATGATTTTGTTTAAAAAAAACCTCAACAAAATACCTTACATCTCAACAAAATACCATCTATAATGACTTTCCTGTAGTTGAAAGAATAATTTTTGAAAAGGTGTACTTTATAGACTAAATAACTAAACAAAATTTGAACAAAGATAATTTTTATTTTTTCTTCCTTACTCATGACCCACGTACTAATTCCACTGCTCTTAGATTTTATATCTAAACTGAACCCTTTACCACTTGTATTAAGAACAAACAGAGCTTGAGAAGGATCCTTCTGACGTTTTTCAGAGTTTTCTTTATGCTTGAATGTTTTAGCATGCTGCCTCAATTGCGAAAATCCACTATTGCTTATGGGCACTGAACAGTTGCAAAAACGGCAAAAAGCGGTAAAATCATCTTTTCCTTTAGTGCACCATGCACCAAAATTTGTAGAATTAATGTCCTCCTGGTTCAACAGCTCCACACGAAATGTTGTTAAGCGATGTGATTTTGCCATTATAATTCTACTTATTACAACAAACTACGTTTTAACATCATAAGGAACTAACCATTCCACGATCCCAAAATTCCACAAAAAGAAGATTGCAAAAAGAAAATTAGAACATTCCGATCAGAAAATGCACTGAACGCAAAATTATACCAACGGAAACGAAAACCATGATGGAAAACAAAACAAACGGCTGTTGCCCCCCCCCCCCCCCCCAAATGCAAAATTCTAAAACCAACTTCAGCATTAGTTCTCGAAACTCCACCCACTATAGAGTGACGTCACATTGCTGTAGCCAATGAGAGATGATGCCTGTAGCAGAATTTAGTCAGTTGAGTTCTTTAATTTGAAATTCCTTTGGGCACGTACTTTCAGCGAAAAATCCGATGTCAGAAAGTTTATTTACCGTTCTTTTTAAAAGATATATTTGGTATAAAACGGGAACATAGGAAATATAGGACATTTTTGAAAAATATAGGAAATATAGGACGATTTTGATGCTTTTTTTGAAAATATAGGATATAGGATATATAGGACTACTTCGACCCCTGTTACAACCATAAAAAGAGTTAAGTATAACAAGTTTCACTGAAATTTGAGATCATGGATGTTGGGTGTGATTGCACCAACTCAAAATAAAAAGTTTTGTGGAGCCTCAGATTCCTTTTAAGGTGAGTAAAAAAATATTTAAAATACAGGGTGTACACAATTCAATCATTTATTTAAAAAATTAAAAACTTTTTTTTCATTGAATAATCAAGTTATAAATATCAGAGCCAGTTTTTTACATGAGAAGATTGTTAATAAGATTATTGGTACATTATTCCTATCGGTACAACACCAGGGTGCCTCCACATTCATGAAAGTTAAAATTAAAACATTTTTAATTTTCAGGATGCACTCAAAAGTATTCAAAAGCAAATAATTCAAAATATTTCTCCAAAATGAAAAGCTGTCAACTTTGGAAAAGGAAAAAATTAGGATATTCAGCATATAGGAAGCATCAACCAATTAGGTACCCAATATTTGGTATACTGTTTATTTGGCAAAACGATTATTCAGTTCAGATATATAATTTAATATTCAGTAAACAAATTTAAATTTTTGACAATTGGTAAACAAACATACTATTTAGGCAATGAATGAAAGTTATAGTATAGTGAAACAATACAAAATTAATACACTATTACTTACTAATATCACATTCAAAACAATTTTAATGTCAAAAAACACTCAGATGTTAAGTTACAATTTTGCCACTCTTAAATTTTTTTAGCTCTTATGACACATTACATTCAGGGGCGGATCTAAAGGGGGGGTCATGGGGGCCATGGCCCCTTCCAAAGCCTTGTGATTGTAGGAATTTTTTTAAGGAAAAAAAAGAGAAAAAATATTATGAGAAGATAACAAAATTTAACACATGTATTTTACTGAAAAAGAAGTATAAGCCTTAATTGGGAGATAAATTACATCCCTATCCTCAAAACAATTTATTTCCAAAATTTTTCTCCATCTTTTACATCATTCTTTTCTAACTGCAGACACTTGGACGATCTCTAAATGCTGCGGTTCTCAGGGTATACATATTGTTCACAAGACCAAAAAGAGCCTAAAT
The DNA here is from genome assembly GCF_026930045.1 of Uloborus diversus. Taxonomy (NCBI): domain Eukaryota; kingdom Metazoa; phylum Arthropoda; class Arachnida; order Araneae; family Uloboridae; genus Uloborus; species Uloborus diversus. Next base: position 125,081,918 of record NC_072740.1, read on the forward strand.
GTTCATTTTTATGGCTTTAATTTCGAAACTAGGAGAGGAGAACCCCCTTTTCCCATGCCCTTTTACAAATGCCTTGAAATGTAGCAAGAAATTTCATTTTAAGTCTTTTATTCGGAAAAAATGTCAACAGAAACTAGCTTATCCAACCCTTATCACTTAACTTGCTTAAAAGCAACCTAAATGAATTTTTTTGGGACTTCAATTACAAACGAGTTTTGATAGGACCCCCTCCCTCCCTAGTTTATATCGTGATGATAGCTTTAAAAAGGGGTTTTTTAGAGGAGCTTACGAATCGTCCATCCCTTTCTAAAATATGTATTAAAAAAATTAAAAATCGAATTTTTAGAACCTTAAAGGCAAACTATTTAAAGGAAGGAAGGATTCTAAGCACCTTCACACTTCCTTAAATGTAAGCAAACATTACCTAATGGTGCATTTTTAGGCTAGACAGCTGAAGAGCACCCCTCCTCTTCTTACTTCTCAATGTACAATGACAGAATATTTTGGTTTCTAAGCTTTATTTTCAAAAAGTATTTTGTGGTCAGCGCCCGAAACCTGACCTTTCTCCGTACATCATCAAAAATAAACAAAATGCGTTTTTAGTTTCCTAATTTTCAAAAATTACTTGGACATTTAAATTTTGAAACATTTTCAAGGTAGATTCCTAAATCCACCCCCCTCACCTAATGTCTCGTTACCCCGAAAATTGAGTTTTTAAAACTTCATTTTAATAAAATTTCTGGGGAGTTATCAGGGCCCAATTTCCCAATAGGCAGAGTAGGCAGCTGCCTAGCGCAGCAAATTTGCTATTATAATACACATTTTATTAATTAAATTGTTATTCTTGAAAGTAAAATATTAGCCTTCTTTCATTTTCCACAGAGACAATTTTTCTTGTAATTTAATAATGATCACTTTCACACATCTTATGAAAATCAAATGTTTTTCAATCATGGTATTTGCCCAATCGTCAGCAATATTTGCCGAATAAGAAATTTTTTGGGAGATCAGTGATCATTTCATCGGGGCGCCTCAGAATGTAAAACGCCATCATTTCTTCATAAGTTTGACAGTTTGAATCTGGGGAACACTTTTTTACGTTTTTGTGAGTCAAGGATATTTTGCTTCTTTTAGGGGGGAGGAGGTGGCAGATTTCAAATTTGCCAACGTGGAGCTAAATTCGGCCCTGGGGAGTTTGTTCAAAAATTTTGGATGGCCCCTCCCAAAACAATCGGCTGGATCCGCCACTGATTACATTAACCTTTAATTCATTCTAAAATGTAGCAGTGACCGGATAAAAAAAACTCATAATTAATGTTTGTAAATGACTCAAGTGACAGATTTTTTTTTCTTTTTTTTTAATATGCAGCTAATAGGAAAATATTTATAATTTCACAAATATTTCAAAAGGTGATTAATAATGTATGAAAAAAACAAATGGATATTTAATTTTGCAGTATTTTAATTTCCAAAGTATATCATATAAAATGTTAAATATTGTTTAAAAACAAACTAATTAACAATTTAATTTTTGCAAGCAAAGTTTAATAATAGTAATATATTGTGCAGGAAAATTAGGCAATCAGCATTACGTGTTAAACGGAATACATTTACATTTTACAAATGACAAAAAAATAGATACACATTTTTTTTTAACTTTAAATTAAAGGAAATATTAGTTAAAGGGCTGTTCCACGGAAAAGTCAACTGCTTGCCCCGCACATTACGGGTCATATATTTCAATAAAAAGTAATAATTTTCAAGGGCAATGAAAATATTTTTTGCGAAAGATATCACACATAAGTTTATAATTTGGAAATCAGAAATATTTGTTCATAAATATTTTAAAGTATTATTTTGAATGACATATATGAGGAGTTACAAACGGGACAAAATGGTCGTTTTTTGTGGAATGGCCATAAAATTGATAATTGATGCACTAGAAGAAATTAATTTGGTTTTCTGAAAAATTTATCGAGTTTGAACGCGTAGATCCAACAATGTCGCTCTAACTACCTAATCATTTAGTAAAAATCAGAACAAAAGCACTAGGTAATCACTAGTGTAAGCACAACAATTGTTCGAAAAGCAAAAATGTCAAAAAATAACTGAATATTTTACTAATAGTTTTGTTTTAATTTTTAGAAGATTATAATAAAGACAATAACCTATAAGCAGTGCTAAAAAGAGTGCTACACACTTTTAACAAAGAGCTAAAATTAACTTATGCCTATTTTCCATCCTTTGTGCAGAAAAGTAAAATTAAAATAACATTTTATTGCACAAATTTGCAGATTAATGCAGACAGTTTTAGCACAACAAGGATTGCCTTTTTCAATGCGGTTCAGAAGTGAGCTTATGGATGGGTAGACACCCGAAAAAAGCAACGAGGAAGAAAGCAGCTCAAAACGTAAAAATAGCAGATTGACCGAGCACCAATGAGAAAATTATAAACCAATAAAGAACCAATAGGGTAGCAAACCATGAGCAAAAGCAATCTCACAGGTAAAAAAACCTATGGAAGAAAAAATTCGATTTGTGGAAGTTTAAGCAACCGAAGTTAAAATTAAAAAGACAATTTCAACAACTGAATTCAAACGAAAAAAAAAACTTCGGAAAACGAACAAAACAAAATTTTGCAAAAAGAAAAATAAAGACAAATAGAAAGGAAAAAATGCCGACTGAATTATAAAAATGAAACTAAGTTGAAAATAAACTAAGTAAGATAAATAAAAATTAATGGAAAAAAAAATATTTAAAAAAAGAAAGATAAAAAATGAATGGGGAAAAGACATAATGAAATGAAATAAAAAAATACCAATCATACCTATACATAAGATATTGAACGCAAATCCTTCTTGAACAGATCTCTTAACCAGCTGATCAGGTAAACTGTCAAATCCAACATGTCCTTGCAGTTTTAAGGCCCGGAAGGTTTCATTCATCTGAAATATTAAAATAAATCAACCAATCTGAAATTAGTACATCTACATATGCCTTTAATTAAGAAACATTTATTTTTACAACTGCAAATTAAAATTACAAGGACTCAACTAAACTGTTTTAAATTATAAATTACTAAATTAGCAGAATGAAATACTTTTACATGAAATACACCGCCAGCTCAGTCAATTCCAGCCGAGGACTGAAATACTTTTATTCTCCATTGATTAAACCATCCTTATGATGCTACAAAGTCTTTTTTTTTAACCCATTTTAAAAGCAAGATCATCTGCTCTTTGCCGCATTAACGAACCGTTTACTCATACATCCTTTTCCCTGACATTCATAAATCAGTTTAAAAGCAGATTGAACTTCACCATCTCTTCCAGCACAGTTTTGCATGCTGTTTCATTTTTCATAACTTTGTTTTCAATCTCGTCACAACCTTTTAGTGACTTACAAAAATTACGTTTATTGGTCCGCAGCATTTATTTAACTCATCATGATTAAATTATCAAAGCCTTTTAAAATGTCACTTTTTCCCTTGACAGTTAAATCATTGCTCTTCTTCTCCATGGCTAAAATGTTTGACCGTTTAGAATGAAGTTTCTAGTGTGGAGAAAAATTCTTCTACTTTATTAATAAGAAAAAAATTCCTTTTCCCAGAAGCTACTAGTCAGGGTTTGCCTTTATTTCTGTTGAGGAACAAAAAAGGAGAAAAACTGAAAGTTTATGAAAAATTGATAACAATTAATGAAGACACTGATCACAATATCTGAATTTTCTTAACAAATGTTAGTTTACAAGTGTTGCGGGACTTCATGATTCTGATAACATTATGCGAATGATAACAACGTTGATCACATTAAACAGCGCCTATTGTACTAGCAAATTTCAAAGACAATTACATTCATTTTAATTGGGTATGTAACTTAAGAAATTTTTGAGGAAAAAAAATTCTAAATTTAATTATATAATATTCTTTTAAAAATTTTGAAGAAAAAAATTTTTTTTGTATTTTAATGAACACATCCAAAATTTTTCAGAGTGGGACTATGAATGGATCAGCAGATACAGGAAATAATATGCAAAACTTTTGCTAAAATGTGCTTTAAAATGTCATAAATAACTCAAGTTACGAAAACTAGAAAAGTACACCACCATATTTTAAAGATAATTATACGTATTTTTATTCGATAGAAATTTTTTTTAAGGAACATATATAACCTTTGGTAGTGTAGTCAGTAAATAATGATGTAAGCAAAATCACGGGAAAATGGATTTTCAGAGCACAGAATTTTTAATAAAATTAAAAAGAAATTTTATTTGTGTCTTATTTGTGTCTCTTAACAAAGCATGGAATTAGCCAAAAGTGAGAAAACTCTGATTCCCATAGTGGAGACAAAAGAAAGTGGCATAGCAAGGCATTGTGCGAATCGTCTTGCACCGCCAGGGGCCTCACAACAAAACTTAAGATTCATGTCATAAAATACCCAAAGATCCAAAGTTATATAATCGAAATAAAAATAATAATATTCTGTGAAACATGCAATCAAAGTGATTCAATTTTGTAATAAATGCATGAAAGAGAATCAATGTAAAGAGATCCAATCACAATAATTGATTATACTCCTAACCTTTTAATTTTCTTCTGTGTGACCTTTTTTCTCTCTTTTTTTTTAATTAACTCTTTTTTTTTAACACATTAGTAACATTATCAGTTTCATTACCATTTTATAATATATCCTATGGTGTATTTTTAATCTATTTTTGTATTTATATGGTAGGATGCAACACACTATTCTTCAAACGTAAAAAATTGCAATTTGTGAGGAAATCCTTAATTTTATGCACGAAAAATAAAGGTCAAGTTTCGTGGTCTCCATTCCCCATGTGGTCACCTAGTTTGAAAGAGTGGCGACATAAAAAAACTTTTTCAGCGAACACCAAGCATTTTACAAGCTTAAGCATTTTCTGTATTAGTGTGCAAATTAAATCAATAAAAATACTGAAATATGCTTTCAAAGTCTATACGCATTGCTGATTGATCGACTTTATATGAATTTTCCGTACCATTAAAAGCAATATTTGTTTTGATTTGCTTCAAATATTACTTTTTGTTATTATCAGGGGCCTTGCATAATTCAATTGCCCACACCCAGTTTTGTTGTTGCTACACTTTTGACAAAATGATTGGATTTGTCATATGAAGTATAAAATTAGAAGGGAAAATAACGGGAATTTTGAATACATTGTGTAGATATTTCTGAATGATAATAAGTTGCATATATTGTGTTATAATGCTTATAATTATTTTTATATGATTCTAATGAATAACAATACTGAAATATTCAGAATATTGTTAAATAGATATGTGAAATGATTTATAACTCTGTAAAACGCAAAACCTTTGGTCCTAAGAAGTGCGCTATAACGATACTAGACTAAATTTTTATAATATACTGAAAATTATTTCTTTACGTACGAACAAACCATGTGGTGACTAATGTTATGACAATTATCAATTGTCAGTTTTTAGAACAAGGGAGTTATTTATCTCCCTCACCCCCACCCAAACTATCCTCACAGATAAAACCTAAAAAATAAACATAAGACAAGCCAATTGAAAAGAAGGAAAGTGTTTGATTTTATAGCAAAAAAAAAAAAAAATACCACATAAGATGAGAACTATGACTTAGCTGAATTTATCGCGACAAAACAGGTTCAGATTAAACATGTCATTGAGTAAATTCAATTGATCTTTTCACTTACACTACAGCTTCGCTCCACTTCTGCCGCTGCCATTTTCGCACTCTCATGCAAATTAATAATGCAAAAACAGACAATTGATTACTATTTTACTGAATGTTTGTAGTAAATACAGTAATTCTTATCCAATATACAAGTGCAACAAAGCATTACACAAATAAAACAACTTTGTTACACCCACACTACAATAACAGCACTTTTCACTTCTTTTCTTCCGGAAGCGTTTAACCGCACCTCCACAAAGTGTTGCCAAAAACGTTTTTCCAAGTAATAATAGAGCGTCACAGCCGTAGCCTACGAGGATGCGACGCTTCTCTGTTTGAGGAGCCTGTCATTTTCGACCGATTTCCGAAACTGAAAGGGGACCAGAAATATAGTAAAGGAAATATTGTTGGATACTTTAAAGTTTAGTTTCTAAGGTACTTCAATGAAAGAAAGTCACTCCAAATAATGTTCATAATAAGTTTTAAATAGTGCTTTTAAGGAAATGTTTTATCGGACCCAACCCCGTTTCATATTTTTAAATTACGTAAAATAAAAAACATATTTTAAATCGAATTGCATTATTACTATGGACGTATCTAGAGGGCGGCAAGGGAGGGCAGCCGTCCCTTTAAATTGGGAAAACATATTTTAAAATAAAGCATGAAATTTCAAAAAATTGATAGTTAACATTTGTTTCAATTTTTCAATTTATTGATAATTTGGCTCTAGTGACCTGACTTTTAAAGTATAAATTTTTTCTTTGGGAGCTAAAGCGAATATAGATAATTTCAACTGCGTATTTTAGTCATATAAATTGTAATTGGCATTCGGGGGGGGGGGGAATTATTTTTTATTTATTTATTACTCTATTTTATTTTTTTAATTTATTTTATTTTATTGTTTACATTTTATTTCATTTAACTTTTTAGTTTGCGTGTGTGTGCGGGTATATGGGGTATGTCATTGGCACTTTTCGAATAAAGTAATAATTATAATAATAATTAAAAATAAATAAGTAAGTAAATAAAAATATTCAAATAAATAAATCTTTACTAATAATAAAGCTGAAAGTCTCTGTTCGGAGGATGTCAGGATATCTGTAGGATGTGTGGATGTTTGGATCTCTGTGACGCGCATAGCGCCTAGACCGTTCGGACGATTTTCATGAAATTTGGCACAAAGTTAGTTTGTATCATAAGGGTGTGCACCTCGAAGCGATTTTTCGAAAATTCGATTTTGTTCTTTTTCTATTCCAATTTTAAGCCCATTTTTCACAGAAATTTAATAAAATGGGAAAGAATTTGTTCTGAAAATTATCTTTCTTTATCTTTCTTTTCTTTACTTCTTTATCTTTCTTCTTTTCTTTCCTTTTTAAATAAGAAACCTGAAAGTCTCTCTGTATGGATGTTTGGATCTCTGTGACGCGCATAGTGCCTAGACCGTTCGGCCGATTTTCATGAAATTTGGCACAAAGTTAGTTTATAGCATGGGGGTGTTCACCTCGAAGCGATTTTTCGAAAATTCGATTTTGTTCTTTTTCTATTCCAATTTTAAGCCCATTTTTCACAGAAATTTAATAAAATGGTAAAGAATTTGTTCTGAAAATTATCTTTCTTTTCTTTACTTCTTTATCTTTCCTCTTTTCTTTTCTTTTTAAATAACAAACATGAAAGTCTCTCTGAATGGATGTTTGGATATCTGTGACGCGCATAGCGCCTAGACCGTTCGGCCGATTTTCATGAAATTTGGCACAAAGTTAGTTTGTAGCATGGGGGTGTGCACCTCGAAGCGATTTTTTGAAAATTCGTTTTTGTTCTTTTTCTGATCGAATTTTAAGAACAAAAATATCATAAGATGGACGAGTAAATTACGAAATTATCATAACGTGGAACCGTAACATGGGCACAAGCCAATTAGCGAGATGCGAAATTATCATAACGTGGGACCGTAACATGGGTACAAGCCAATTGGCGAGAAAATTCACCATACATTATTTGTAAATATACAGGCGAACCAAAAGACCTTTTAATTTTTCTATTACGGGCAAAGCCGCGTGCGGGTACCACTAGTAAATAAATAAACAGAAAAAAACATGAGCTACAAAAAAGGAACAGAGAGTCGAGATTTTTTTCAGTAGAGGGGGGGAGGGCACCCCTGATTGGCTTGGATTCTCAGTAAAAAATGAAAATTTTTTGATTATCTAGATAGGTCCGCTGTTTCAGAGGGTAGGAGAAACTGAAAATCAACTATAAAGTCTAGGACTCGACCGATGCATCGGCGCCGATTGTTCAACAATTTATCCATCGGCATCGGCATCGGCGGCCGATGCTAAATTGCAGGAAACATCGACCCATCGGCCTTAAAAACATCGAAAAGCCGATGGAACTGGCCGATGTTTTTGAAAAAAAAAAGGACCTTTGATGTTTTACTTTTTAATACAAAGTAAAGGTTGTTTTCATATAAAATTGTTTACTAAATTTCAGTATGAATTTCTATTTTAGTCACCCCTGAAAGAGTTTTTAATACTGCATTCAAGTACCAAACAAGTTTATTATTGCGTTGTTCCTTGCTGCTGGATGTACGTATGTACCTCTCATAAGTCATAACTCAAAAATCGTAAGCTGTAGAAGGATAATTTTCGCATGTGGGGTGTGCACTTCCAGTTGTGCACTTCCCTTTTTGTTTCCGATCGGGTGTTCTGAAAAGCCTGTTTACTCATTTTTTGTGGCTATTAATTACTTATTTCAATGCAAAACTAATATAGCGTCTCAGACTGACGATCATTTGGTAATATATTGCCGAATTGGACACCTTGGAAACAAATATGAGATGGCAAAACCGGTTTTTGTGTCATTTTGTTAGATTCCGGTTGAGCCGATGGTAATTCTTAATTTTTCGATATCTATATACATAAATGGCTACTTCTGTGGGGATGTCCGGGGTAAACTTCAAAACTACTGGACAGGTTTTAACCATTTTTTCACCATAGATAGCTACATCATCAGGGAGCATTTTAGGCTATAATTTATTTCTTAAAAACTTAGTTTTAAAAAGTTATGGTGGAAAACATTAAATTTCATGTAATTTCCCCATGTTATGATTAAATATAAAACCCATTGTTAGGAAAATTCGTTGCCTAACAACAGCAATATTAAAAGTAATCACAATGAAAATTTTGAATCAAGGCTTCTCCGGAGCAAGCATGACATTTATTGCTTTCTTAGGAGTTGTATCCTCATCTTTATACATAAACTAGCTGTACCCGACGCGCGTTGCTACGCCAACAAAAAAATACATCATTATACTGATTTTCATGACAATCGGTTGAACGGGACAGAAGTTGCTACTCTGCAGTGCCACCTGGTGGTGAGTGGCTTCAATGAGCATATTATGCACCTTCTCCGTGGAAAAATACACATATATAGCAATTTTCATAATAATCGGTCCAGGTATCAAGTGAAGCCGTGACTATACTCAAATTTTGTACTCACGCAGTTTGCAAGATCAATCAATCGCTAAAAATATCAAATAGAAAAAGTTTTAAATCCCCCCGTTGCATGAAAAGCCATAAAACAATAAAGAAAGAATTTATTTGTTCAAACTCAAGAAAAATGGCAACAGTTAACTTCTTATCAATGAGATCTTTCACGCGAATTAATTTCTGCAGCCGATAATTTTATTCGTATTTATCCAATGGATTGTGACTTAAATTGGAATAAAAAAGGAACTATCGATCGGATTTTTTTCGAACTGGTCTATAAACATTCCCAGTACCAAAAATAACAAACGGTGAAAGTTTCAGCCAAATCTGCCGGGTAGTTTTTGAGTTCATGGATGACATACAGACAAACATTCATTTATATATATATATATATATATATATATATATATATATATATATATATATATATATATATATATATATATATATATATATATATATGGCTGCTTCTGTGGGGATGTCCGGGGGTAAACTTCAAAAGTACTGGACGGATTTTAATAATTTTTTCACCATATATAGCTATATTATCCGGGAGCAACTTAGGCTACAATTTATTCCTTATAAACTTAGTTTTAAAAAGTTATGGTGGAAAACAATAAATTTCACATAATTTCCCCATTAAATTATTAAATTCGCAACTCCAATAAACTATAGGGGGCGCAGCAGCCACTGTCTAATGGCGGATGAAAAAGGTAAAACAAAAAAATACCGTAAAACTTGCTTTGACGCGTAGTGAATGACATTAATTTTTCATCGTGTTTGTGAGAAGCCTTCTTTTCTATTCTTCTGAAATTACATTACACCACAAACTGCTAGAAGCCTGTAGTTTACCCCCCAAAGAAAACACGTGGAATGGAATGTTTTACCTTTTTCTTTAGCATTGGTTTTTCACCGCAAGGTAGCGTATTCGAGCTCTGGAGTCGCGAATATAAAACCCATTGTTACAAAAATTCGTTGCCTAACAACAGCAATATTAAAAGTAATCATAATGAAAATTTTGAATCAAGGCTTCTCCGGAGCAAACATGAGTTTAAAGTCATTTAAACTTTTGGAAACTCTACTTTTTGCACCCTTAAAGAAACCTAGTAGAGAGCTTTTTTTTTGTGTGTGTACTATTTAATTAAATAAAGCGCACGGTTTTTTTAGTGATCTTTGTTTTTGTTAGTTCGTATTTTGGAAATTCTTCAAATTTTTATATGCTTAAATTCGTGCTTTCGTTTCTAAATTAATATTCGTTCGTTCTTCATACTTATTGCTATTTTACTTTTATGGGTAAGGAAGAAGCTTGATTTTTAATCACGTCAAAGCGATGTGTTTTGAGTTCTTTCAGTTAAAACAGAAAACGGAAGAAAGTAGCGATTGTTTCTCGCAATTATGACTGACTCAGGCAACGCCGGGTATTTTTGATAATTTGTAATATAAATCACAGTAATGCAGTCTTTTCTGTATCGCTTCGGCGGAGTTACAAGTTGGGGGCCCGTCGAAATACATTTTGGGGCCCTATTTCCCTATCACAGAAGTTGTAAAACATTTATCACAAGCATTTTTCAAACTCCTACGGTGCCACTATGGTTATGGTGCCTCTCGCGCAATTGCAACATTTGCTATATTTTAAATCCGCCACTGCACATCAAAACAAACTCGGATGCAAGTTTTGAAAAGGTTTTTCTGCTCAATGTTTATGATTATTTTGAACTCTATTTTTTACGACTATTTTTTGAATTTCCAAGAACACTTGCGCGTCCCTCCTCCCACTCCCTCAATTTTTGAAATTAAACTCTAGTTGTACTTTTGAGTTGTTTAAAACTAACACCATTCATAAAATTAGAGATTTTTTTCAAAAACTTTATCTATTGTTTAGAAAGAATTTAGAGCATTAATGTTAGGAATTGATTAAAGACGTTTTGAATGGTGACATTATTCGGAAATTGAAGAGACTTTTGAATTTTTTTCTTCGGAAGTGCTGAAATAGATTCAGAAACTCTTCCAATGCGTTGGTTTTAGCGGTTCTGTACTGAAAAAAAATAGGCCGAGGTTGGGGCCGAAGTGTGAGTTACTGCACAATCAGAGGGTGACCCCCCCCCCCATTTTATAATGCGCCATCTTTTTTGCGATCGATTTTTTTTCTGTCGTAAGTAACTATTTTAATGTATTTATGTAAAATCAATGAATAACTTATTTTCGTTTCTTATGGAAAAGTTTCAAGGATTTTCTATTATGTAATTTTTTAAATTTCAGAAAATTATTGTTATATTGAGCAATTTAATTTGAACATGTTTGTAAAGCTTCATAAAAGATTAAACAATCAAATTGTTTAATATTATGTGTTCAAACAACAGATCAAGTAGTATATGTATTCAGTTATTAACTTGGTGTAAATATTGAGTTTGTTTATTGTAGCTGCGTTTTAAGAACCTCGCTCTTTTCATGGCTTTTTCTTTTTCAGCAAAATTTATGTCACTGTTTTAGTTTTCTGAAAAATGCAAAATTTTCTATTCATAAATTTTAAATAAGTATAAAAATATTCCTATTATGATTTAATATTGTAATTTATCTGTTACCTTTTTTGTTTAATTTGATGACTAAAAAATGTCTACGTGCAATCTTTCCACTTTAATTGCGTAATTTGTTGAAGGTTTCATTGTTTTATTATTATTTTTTTTTTTGGGGGGGGAATGATTAAACAACATAGTTTAATGTTTTTTAACTATGTTTAGTGTTCCTAAATCCATACATCATTACAATCTTTTTCTGAAATCTTAGTTATATGTTCAATTTGTATATGTATATATATAGGTGACTACTTTGTAGATCGATGTGCTTCGGTAATATGAACTATTCAGGGTAAGGTTTTATACAACTTGTCCTCTAACTTTTAGATCATAATACGTACATATGAGTTTTCAACTTACTATTTCATAAAGTTTTTGAGTGACGCAAGTTTACGCGTCACTAGAGAATCACTAGAGAATTTGCGATAATTAACTGAGGAGGCGTTCAAAATGGATATTTCGGTCATCTATATGTTCTAAGGTACATATGCATGTACAGCAGATGTGCCGAAAAAACTTGTGAAGTTAAAATTGGGTGATCTGATCGTAAAATAGAAATTTAGGTCAAAATGATTTTTTTTTTTTTTTTGTGATTACAATTCCTTATTCGTAGAACGGAAGTAAAGTGAAATGAATCAACGATCTTTTAAATCCCTGACAATTTTATCAATTTATTTCTGTTTGATTTTTTTTTTTTTTTTTTTTTTTTGCCATCGGCCATCGGCCATCGGCAATCGGCCATTTGGAGGAAAACAATCGGCCATCGGCCATCGGCCATCTTTGAACAATCGGCCAACAATCGGCATCGGCCCATCGGCCAAAAAATGCCATCGGTCGAGCCCTAATAAAATCTCTCTACTAAATTAGCTGGATTATCGTCCCCCTCCTGCTCCCCCCTTAAAATTTAATGTTTTTAAAGAGGTGCAAATATTTTTTATTTTAAATAAATTTTAATTTTTGGAGCTTAAAGGAAAGCCTATGCCAAAGCATAAGATGTGTTGTTATTTAGCAATTTTATTCAGTACATATACATGGCCACATGGCCTCCTTCAAAATTAGAATGGCGGAACTGGCACCATGAGTGCCCCTTCATAGGCACTTCTGACACAAACAGACCGCACCGCTGTTTCTTTCTTTTTGGAGTGTGTGTGTGGGGGGGGGGTAATATTAGAAGGTTTTCAATCTTATTTTATTGCTACTACAAAGCCCATCCGCCCTATACAGACCTCTCAACTGCTATGAAACACTCCCAAAGAACGAAGCTGTCCAAACCCTCTAAAATGACCCTCCTAAAGCAAGAGGGTTATTAACGCTGACTGCCTCATTGATCCTATTTTTTTTTTTCCGGAGGAGGGGATGTGGGTAATTTTTGAAGGCTTTTATAGTGCAATCTCAGTTATGAGCCCCAGTAGGTTCAACTAACATATCCCACACTATATATATCCCGCACTATCCAAAAATTTTATCCTTTTTAAACAGTGCAAGATGAGCGGCTCTGATAAAAAGATGTATGACCTTGAGATAGTTCATTTCTGTGTGGAAAAAGATAGGAGTGCCATAATGGGGACTCCTGGCAGAAATTGCTCGGGAGGGGGGGGGGGTAAATTTTTAAAAATCTCATTTTTTTTTGGGGGGGGGGCTTATTACCGGGTCGTGCTCCATAGCATTTGAGAGTCATCCTGGGGAAATACTTCTGATTTGGGTGCACACGGGGTACAAGTGCAGTCTTTTCCCCTGAAATTGACAGGGGGTAATTTGGGTAGTCTTGTCATTGGGGGCCGCTCCATAGCATTCGAATGGGCGATTCAATACATAGCGCATGATCTCATTGGCGGATCCAGACGATCCTGTTTGAGGGGCGAATGAGTCATGCATTATAGAGGGGGGAATCGATTTACGAAAATAAAAATTTCCCAAACTTTATTAACTGAAGCATGACATGTTTTTTCTTTTTTTTTATTTCAAAATATATAATGATTCAAAGGGTTTGAAGAAAGTTGTAAGTGTTTCAAGCACGAAGAATAAAAAACTGAAAGAAGAAAAAAGGAAGATTTCTCCTACTAATATTCTAGATCCTGGTCTGGATCAGGATCCATTATCCAAATTAAACCTTTTAACTCTTAATTTGTTTGAGGACTCGTGAAGTATTTTCAGTAGCCATTTAGATCCTCAATTGTACTTTTTTCCTTATGAACAAAAGGTTGCAGTGTCAAGAATTGGATTTTTTTGTTTGAGCTGTTTAACATTCGCACATAAGTAGGAGAGTAGTAGGAGAGTTGTCGGGCATTCCCTGAAATATTTTGTTAGGAACGCATTTTTAGACTATTTGTTGGTTAATAGGAAGATTATTTCAGTATAAATGTGAATATGTGTTTGACATCTCATTACGTCAGAATATATGTTGTTTTACTTTTCCTTCAGAAAATTTAACAACTTTCAAGCTTTTTTTTTTTTTTTTTTTTTTGGTTTTGCTCATGCCCCCTTTTAGAATTATCATGTTCCCGGAAGGAAGGACGTACCCCATATCTTATTGACTTTTTTTGCTCAAACGTTATTTACATGCGTTTTGTTGAAGTTTACAAATCGAAAAAGGAGCTATTTTATAGTCCTCATTAATCACTGTTCTTATGGTTTTACTTTTACACTGTTTCGATTCATTAGGGTTCTTTGTGAAACATTTAGCGTAAACAAAAAATCTGAAAAGAAAACCTGAAATTTATTCAAAACTATTATACTTTTAAAAACATAGATAAATCCGCTGTACTACGAATAAATTAAAAAAAAAAAAAAAGATTGCAAAAACTTTGTTTGAAACAAATTAAATTTTTGTTTTCGAATGCTTTGCTAATTCTAAAATTTATTCTGAATATTTATTTTTATTCTTCAATGAATTATGAAATCAGCATGTTTTAAGTCCGAATAATGCGTTTCCTGATAATTCCATTGCCGTATCGATAGGGGGGGGAGGGGGAGAGTGATCTGTAATTTACTTTATCAACCCTGTGTCTGCTTTTGATTTTCAGAATGATAATGTTAATGCTGCATTTAGCGCGAAAACAAAATGTTAATGAACTTACTGCATATCCTTCTTGCATAAAAAGTAGACTGTGAGAGCATTTTAATAAATAAAATTTAGAAAACAAACAACGAACATAATGATTAACAAAATTTCAAGTTGCAGTACATAAAGAAGGTTATGCTGCCCACTAAGGAACAAATCATGATTTTTTGGGGGGGGGGGGAGTTAGGGACCCCACTTCAAAGCAGGGGCCCTAAGCAACAGCTTGTTTATCTTATAGGCAAATTCGATCCTATTTGTAATTCACTCCTACCTGTAAATTTTTGCTTGATTTTTTGTAGTTTTTACGAAGATTCGTCAGTTTTTACAGTTAAAGGATTTTTACGATTTTACCAATCTTTGTTAGGTTATTATAGACTTTTATAAAATTTCAGCAAATTTTTCCAAAACTTTTGATGACTCAATTATTTAGATTTCAATAATGACAAGGACTGACTCACTTAGACTTAGATGATTATGACTTACCTCACTTTTTAAACAGTATTTATAAAGTAAGTAAAATTGTACTCTCCCTCTAAGTAAAAAGATTCATTTAATCAGAACTTTCAGAAAACTGAAATTTATTCAGTTTGTGATAGTATTTATTCTCTCCCTCTCTCTCAAAAAAAAAGCGAGAGAGAGAGAAGGAAAAAAATCTTAAGTTTTTTAGAATTTCTCAAAAGGCCAATTAATATACTAAGAACATAAATATTATGCACAAATAAATACTTGAAATGTGGACACAAATCATAACGAGTAGATCGTTCTGTGTAGTAGCGAATGGGGGAGGTTGGAGATTTTCCACTTTGCTTTAGGTTCTAATTTGTTAAAATAATCGTCAATTATTATAAGTGTTGCAGCTTAATGTTCGTTTAGCCTATATTTTCATTCATATACTTGCCCAAATGGTTTTCAATCCAAAATAGTGAATTTAGACACATTTTCAGCACCCCAGTGACAGTTGTACTATTTGTATTTAATGTTCGTTTTTTTTTTCCCCTTTTCTTTTCTCCCATCAGAAAAGGACATTTGCTTTTCTCTTCAATTTCATTAAACTATTCAAAAAAGAAAAAAGTCATGTTTTTTTTTGTTTATAAGATTTTGGAAGATGTGTTATTACTACATAAAGTCCTCCAAAAACTGGGGGGCATTGCCCCCTATGCCCCCCCCTATAAATCCACCCATGCCCTTCTGAACTATTCAAAAAAGAAAAAATATATATATATTAATAATTTTTGGAAGATGTGTTGTTACTACACTAAAGTCCTCCAAAAACTGGGGAGGCATTGCCCCCCACTGCCCCCTCATAAATCCGCCCATGCACATAGTCAAAAAATAACGCTAAAATTGATCAGTGGCGTACTGGGTCGCCGGGATACCGAGTAACTTCCCGGAGCGCCGCGCAGTGGGGCAAAAACGCCAAAAAAGCGCTTATAATTGGATTTTTTTTACTATATTAAACCAATTGAGGATTAATAAATTTGCACAGGCTCAAGCCTACCTCTTTGGCAATCAGAACTGGAATTTTAGAGCAATTCGTCCACTACAAAGCTGAAGGGAGCCTTTAGAAAGTTGAAGAACCATGAGTGCGAGAATTTACAAAAATTGCTTTTAAGCAATCTATATATTTTTTTTCTTATTAAAGGCGGGTATATTTAATTTCTCTCGTGTCCAACGACAGTAATAGGACGAAAAAAATGAGTAATCGAATTCTGAAACTGAAAATCAGTTTTGATCAGTACCGAAAATTTGGGACTTCAAGGTTATTTTTTTTCAAAACACTACAAAAAAATGTCCTTATGTCCTCTTAGAAATTAGTATTAATGAGTCATAAATGGTCCGTAGAAAGCCCCTGAAAAGGAATTAGCTGCGTAAACCTGCGAACTTTGAACCCTGAGCCCAAACAAATCGAAAAAACTCCATAATAACAGGCCTGTGTAAACAAGCAAGCGAGAGAGATTTAAAAACATTTTTATGCGCTTTTTGGCGTTTTCGCCCCACTGTGCGCCGGTGCCCTTACTGCGCCGGTGCCTAAATCTTTTTTCTTTTTTTTTTTAGGATTTTGTACTGAATATTGCGGCGCCAGATACCACAAGATTTATTGTGTGAAATAAGCAAATAAGACTTTTTTCAAAATAAAAGTAAAATATTTCTTCATATGATTTTTTTTTTTTTTTTTTTTTTGAGGTATCAATTTGAGAATCGTAAAAACAACAAGTAACCATTCAGAGCCGACTTGAACTCAATTGAAACTAATGAACCTTTCCATTAAAATTGTTGTCTGATGCCGTGGTTCCAAGATTTTCTTTTTTTAACCAAGGCGTCTATTTTGGACATCTAACCTTCCTAGCTGGTGGCACACGGCAACGCAACAACAGCAGAAAAAGTATTTGTGCTATAAATAATTTGTTCCAACCATCAACTGCAGCAATCCCTTATGATATATTCATGGGCGGATCCAGGGAGGGACCATGGAGAGCCATGACCCCTCCGAGAAAATTTCAAAAATAGTTTGAATCCCCCTTTTTTCAGCAAAAATGTAAAAAATTTCTCTTATAACGCATACAAAGTCTAACAATAGGGCATGGTCACCCTGAAAAAGTTTCAAAAATAGTTAAAAACCTTTTTTAGAGCTAAATATTAAAAAAAAATCCTTATTATTCCTCGAAGTCTAACATGAATATAATATATGCCGAGGAGTCATAAATCCACACAGAGGAAGTTTCAGTTAGTTTTTTAAAACTCTCTTTCCTAGCTTAAATTGAAAAAAATCTTTTTTTTTTTCGTTCACAGTGGACCTCCGAATCTTTTCAAACCCTAACCTTACCAAAGATAGTCTAAAATGCGTTTTAAAGTCTATAAATTAGAAAAATTTGCTGGTATGGGCATTTTAATCTCTCCTCCCCTTATCATCGCCAAAAATCGTCTAAAACAGCCTTTTTAAAGCTAGAATTTCTAACAATTTCCGGGGAATGCTCCAACCCTTTCTTCCCTACCATTACTAATGATAATTAGAATGCATCTTTAAAACTGTAATTGTAATTTTAAAAAAATCCTTAGTGTGAGCCCCAGAGGCGTAACTAGACCCGACTTTCGGGGGGGGGGGGTCTTCTTTTCTATATATATATATATATATACATATATATATATATATATATATATATGTGTGTGTGTGTGTGTGTGTATATGTATATGTATATATATATATATATATGTATATATAAGTATATATATATATATATATATATATATATATATATATATATATATATATATATATATATATATATATATATATATATATATATATATATATATATATATATGTATGTATATATATGTATATATATATGTATGTATATATATGTATATATATGTAAATTATTTTAGTATATAAAAAAAATAAGAGAGAAGTGAATCTTACATACTTTGGAATGGGGTGCCCCAATTCCGATACTTGTGTCAAACAAAACAAAGCTAAGAATTTTTTTTAATGTTGTGGAAAATTCAACTTTATTTTCTTTTCCCTCCATTTAATTTAAAGCGAAATTTTCTAGCAAGGTCTTGTCAAAACCAGTCGATCCAAATCAGGGGGAAATCAAATATCTGATGAGCGTGTTCCGTTCATTTCAGTGTGACTGCTTAGTTTAGAGGCTAACACACATCTACAAAAGCAGCCATCCCTGAAAGCTAATAGATACTTCCATTTCCGCCTGGAAACTGGATGTTTGACTTTCAATCTCATCGGTGGTCAGACTATAAAGACTATTTTTACTAACTTGGTTTGCACTAAAAGTATGAAACAAAATAAAAAAAGACTTCTTGAATTATAACCCGCAAAAAATGAAATTGCTTTTCATATCGTTATATTTATGTGTTGCTTTTTATGTATTTACATTTATGCTAATTCTAAAGCAGTTAATAAAATTTGAATAAAAAAGTTAGGGAAGAAATATTGGCGGTAGAAAGTTATTCGCTCAACATCATACCATCAGTTCTCCTTTCAAGTCTTTATTATTAATTTTATTAGCTGTTTTAGAATTTATATAAATATCTTTTTGAGAGAGCAACAGCAATTTCGGGTATTATAAACAGAAGTCTTTTTTATTTTCTACTTTTTAATCCGAACTTTCTTGGAAGAAGAGTAAAGGGGTGAAATTCACAGGTTTGACATATGTAAGATGAACATTTCAAGTTCATGGTTCAAGTTAAAAGCCATTTCGCTGTTATCTGGATTAGTACTGTTCTTTGGTTGCTCTCTTTCTTAAAATTGCGATTCCTTAGAAAACCGAAATGATAGGAGTGAAAAGAAAGTATAAGTTTTTTTCAAGGGATGAAAAAAGGAAAATTGTAGAATACTGGCCAAGTTAGATTTGCTGCAATTGCTAACCTCAAGAGGATAAATAATGAATCCAAAAAAAAAAAAAAAAAATCAGGGTCCAAAAAGCAATAAAAGACTTTTTTTTTTTGAAAAAGATATGCTTAAAGTTTCTTTTACTGTCAAAATGATTCCTTAAACTTGTAATAAAGCACTCAATAATGTAATAATAGAATAAATACCTAACAAAACTATTAAAGAGGAATTTTAATCAAGAGTCCATATTGTCTTTAGTATCGATTTCAAATTTTCACCATCATTTTTCACATTTCAAATTTCTATAAAAAGTTTCTTAAGCCCCCGTATTTCAAAACTCTTTATCTCGATTTTTTTCTTTAATGTGAAATTCGAAATATACAGATTCGACTGTATGCAATATTCCCACTGCGCGGCTCATTCAATTAAATATATTTAACAATTTGCAGAATCTATGACAAAGAAAGGCTGCATATACGTGGATTTAACAGATTAATCTCATTTCTAAAGCGAAGTGTCAAATTTCACTCAATTATCAAAAAATTGTCGCAGCAGAGAAAGACGTCTTTATGCTTGAGGGTCACACATGGAGCAGATTTTCCATGGCATTGGCGGGGGGGGGGGGGGGGGAGCGAAGTGAATTTTTGACCTTTGTTACTCAGAAAAAAGTCGTTTTGATTTTTTTTTTTCTTTTTCTTTCTTTCTCTTCCCTCTTCTTTTTCTCTTTTTTTTTTGAGACTAACGTTTCGGTGGGGGGGGGGGGGGTTGTCCCCAAACCCCCCCCTTATCTACGCACCTGGTGAGCCCTCGAATCTCACCTCCACGTATCATCACGAAAAGATCGTGCTAAACAGGGTTTTTAGTTCAACAATTGCAAAAAAAATCTGCCGGAGAATCCCCGAACCTCCCTCTTCTTAACAATATTGGAGATAATGTTTGCGTTTTTAAAGTTTCAATTTCGATCATTCAAAGAATGTATTTCTAAGATTACAAATCCGAAAAATTTCCTTAGATGGGCCCTCAAATCTCTTCTCCCTCTAACATCATCAAAGTCATCTAAAACTGCATTCTTAGTGTTACAATCTCGAAAAATAGACAGGGAAGCCGCCACCAACTCTCTTCTCCCCTAACATCACCAAAGATCGTCTAAAATGCGTTTTTAAGACTACAAACTCCGAAATTTTCCGGAGGAGAAACCTCCGGACCCCTCTACTTCGGAGCTAATATTGTACTTGCGGTTGGTTCATATCGACTTCCTCTTAAATCAGAATTCCTATTACATTCGCCTCGGAACAAACAGTACGGATTACAGGAATAGCACTATGAGGCGACGATATATGCACACGAGAGAAAGAGGAAAAATATTGGGAAGGTTACAGCCTTTATGTTTAAAATTGCGTCGCCTTGTGAAAATTCCTTAAAAAATGTTCTAGTTAAAAGGTGGGCGATATTGATACTTGTAAAATTCAAAAATTTCCAAAGCATCATATTTTTCCAAATGGCCCCCTCCGAGAATTTATTAAACATTTGTCTCCACGGTACTAAATTTCGAGAAAAAACTTTTCTTGTTAGCATAACAAATGGTTATTTATTTTCCTCGGTATTGGTGTGCAGTACCATCTCACTCTTTAGCTGTATGCTTGGCGAGATAATATTTAGTAATTATAGTGTTTTAAAAATTTGCATCGAGGAAAAGCATACTGAACGGGAAAATGTTTTCAGAGATTTAAATAATTATAAAGAATTTTTAAAAGAAAACGGAAACGAACAAAATAAACTAACAAAATAAATAAACATAAAATAAAAATTAGACGAATTTGTAGTAAATTTCTAACTAAAGAGGAAATAAAAAGTAAATTAAACCTATCCTGATCTAGAGGAAATCGCTGAAGATCATGAAACTAACACTAGTAAAAAAAAAAAGAAAATTAATTTGAATTTTGAAATTTAGAATCCAAATTATGTTTTTCGCAATCACGAACTGAGACAGGACCCTACTCATTGGAGTTAGATTCTAGAAACGGCTCCTGTTAATAAAACAGGAGCAGTTAATAATTTAGCAGTTAATAAAATTTGTTTCATTTAATTTTAGGTCAGAAATAATTGTCCCATGATATGTGCTGTTCTAAATTTTATCTAAAAGACTTACAAATCTCCATGTGTTTCCTTTATTTCGACTGAATATGCTAGTGATACCGAAGGCACGTGTTTCAATCATGCAATAGTATAGTTTTTAAACTAATTTCGAAGGAGTTAATAATCTCATCTTAAAATACAAACATATTCATTTTAGAGTCAATACTATTACAGTATACTAAAGCATTTTCCTTAGAGAAAAATCTACGAATTCTTTATGTTTGCATTCAGATATAAAATTTCAGAAAATAACTCTATTCAGGGAGACGCATAACACAAAAATGAGGTACCATTAAGACTGACTACCATGTTACCACTGCAGTAAAAGCAAACCTGACTATCTATCTTCACATTTCTTGTCTTTATGACTCAATTTTAATTGTTAGTTGTGAATTTTTATCATTACGTAATATAGGAAAACACGGGTAAAATAAATCACTTAGAACCAATGATTACACAAAAAATGTGGATGGTGGGAAAATTCTGATTAAATATTTGAAACCAGCGTCAAAAATTCCCTAGATAAACCATAAATGTTTCATTTGACAAATTCTTTGTATACCAGTCTATTAGTTTTTAACATAATGTGGTAGTGGTATAAGGAAAACAGGGGAGAAATAAATAATTTAAAACCTATGATTACATAAAAACTGTGAGTGATGGAAAAATTCCAAAAAGATATTTGAAATCAGCGTCAAAAACTACCCTAGGAATACTATAAATGTTTCATGTAACAAAAAACCTTTGTTTACCAGTGTTATTGAAGATGAGGGATTTCGAGGTAGTTAGAGAGCTGTGTCGCGCAAAATTAACAGTATCACTGATCAATTCAAAATTGTTTTCAACTGAAGGAAATTTGTGCACTAAAATGAGTTCGAGGCTTAGTGACAATTCAATAAATAGTTTCTTACTGTTGATTTTTCATTATAACAGTTGTTCCTGCATTTTATATAGTATGTTTTATGTTTTATACTGGTACACAATAAATTTTCATAATCAATGCACTTTTGGCACAAAATTATGACGTATGGCAAAATATTTTTTGATACTTTTTTGAAATTTTTAATACAGTGAACTCTCCATCTAAACACTCCCTAATGCGAACAACCCGATATTTTGAACACATTATGATGGTCCCGGCAGCATATAAGCTTCCTTTACTCCTGTTCGGACCAAGGGACATTTCTAGTGCTCTGATTTGTTGTTCTGGACGTCAATCAAAGTTACGACGCCATTGTACTTTTATTCCGTCTTACACATCATATCTCTAGCTTAAATCTTCTGCTGAATAGGAATTCACATCTTATGTTAAGATCTCTGACTGAATCTTCAGTGTATCTAGCGAAAATATCTTTGTTTTTTCCAATGAGTTCAATCTTTTATGAAACAAATTATAATGTACAATTTAACAACGATTTTGAAAAGCAAAGTAACTGGTGGCGGCATTTCTTAGAAAATTCGAAAAACTGTACATTGAATGAAGCACATTAGAATTAGAATTTATTTTTAATCGTGTCAGTTTAAATTACTTTGTAATTTAATTACTAAACTATTCATTTTTTTCATATTCTTCATACTAATATTCATTTTTTGTGGTTAAAAATAAGTAATTTATAGGTATTTCTTTCTAATGAAAAATTATTGATAGTTAAAACATCCAATATTTTATAATTTTTGACTTAATCCAATACATGATGACTGCTTACGTAATTTAAAATAAGTAGCTTGAAATGTTTTCATATTTTAATTCTTAAAATTTTTATAATCATACAAATCAGTCTCAAAGTACCGCTTATCAAATTATAATTGGAAAGAAAACTCTGCTCGTAACAAAACTTTGGTCCTGAAAATCACGTGTTTTTTTTTAATTTGATTCACATATACATGTAAAATTTTTTTAATGAAATTTTTAGTTTAATCGCTTGAAATAGTTTATTTAAAATTTTTCTTAAAAACTGAGAACAAACGAATCTTTTTGAGTTAAAATTTGACGATCAAGAGTTCCTTTTCGTGTTCGGTGCATCACCCTTCTAATTCCAAAGCCCATTTTGTAGAATCTTCGAATTACGATCATCACTGTGCAATAGTATTTCATGACTCTTAACTTCATTTATAAATGCAAATGGAAGCCTTTGTTTTTAAAAGACAGACATGTAAACTGTTTTTAAACCACTTGTTGAATCAATGTTTAGTATACGCATCAATGCAAAATATTTTTTTGTTTACACAGTGATTTTTCAATTTCCTTTCGCGTTCTTCATAATGTTTAATTTTTTGTTATAAGAAGTTACTAATTTTATATGTTTGCAATGAAATAGTTGATATTTAAATTAAAAGTCTGTTATTCCTACTGTAAATATTTCATAACTATTGACGTTATCCTTTCGCTTACTTGATGCTTGAGTAGCATGAACTCAGTTATTTCAAGTATTTTCATTTTAATTCATGCACAGGTGTAACTTTAATACACATATTATTTTCCAAGTATTACTTATTATCATAATTTGAGACGAAGATCTACTGGTTAAAGAAAGATTTTAAACGTAAAAAAGAAAAAATCATTTCATTTTTAAACTTCTGTAATAATCTATTTCATTAACATATTTTGTTTCATTAATACTTAATACATAATTTAAAAAATCAAAACTTTGTAAATTTCCGGTCATTTGAAAATTTCATCGTGTTTATTTTAGACGAAACGTTTATTATTCTTATCGTAAATTATAGATGGATCAAAAGGCAACCGGATATTATAACTTAAAAATATCCGGGAAATTAAAAATTTTGATTTCACCAAAATGTGCATTAATGACCCAAAATATGCTCACGGGTAGAGTGCACAAATTTAAGAATCTGTTTTTTTTTTAATCATTAATTTTTTAATTAAAAATTTTTTCGTTACCAGCAGGGTTTTCTCCCCAATTATGATTATAACCAGCAATTTGAGACCAATTTATATGATTATAAAAATTGTAGGATTTAAAATGAAAAGATATTAAATTACTCATTTAATTTACGTATGCAATCACAAAGGGCCAGAGTCAGTAATTATAAAATATTAAAATAATGGCTGTTTAAATTGTCAGTGTGTGATTTCATTACAAAGAAATATCTTTAAATTACTTATTTTTAACTGCAAAAAAAAAATAAATAAAAAAAAAATAATAATAATAAATAAATAAATAATAATAATAATGAATAAAGTAAATAAAAAATAATAATATTATTATGAAGAATGTTTAAAAAATTCCAGTTTACTAAGTAAACTACAAAGTAATTCACACTGAGACATATTTAAAAATTGGTTCTCATTCCCAATCGGATAACTTCATTAAATGTGCAGTTTTTCGT
This sequence comes from Uloborus diversus, assembly GCF_026930045.1. Taxonomy (NCBI): domain Eukaryota; kingdom Metazoa; phylum Arthropoda; class Arachnida; order Araneae; family Uloboridae; genus Uloborus; species Uloborus diversus. Next base: position 125,106,568 of record NC_072740.1, read on the forward strand.
ATTTTCTAGGAGATGGCGCCACCAGTTTATTTGCTTTTGGTTGTTAAATTCATGGCTAAATTGAACATTATACTAATTTGCTTTTTCTAAAGATTGAATTCCTTGGAATAACCGGGGTCGATCCTAGCAGGTGTGCAGCGTGTGCACCGCACACGGGCGGCCAAAGCAAGGGGCGGCCGCAGGTCGCATACAGTTTTAATAAAGCAAAATTTCTCAAGAACTTCTCACAATGTAAGTCGAATAAAAATGCTGAAATTCAAATTTTTATTGAAAAATCAAAGTAGGTCTCGATTTTCCGACAGCATGGCAAAGTTTAAGAAAAATATAATGTTAGAGAACAGTTTGTTGATCCATTGTCCATTAATATCTTTTCTTTGCACGCATGCTTCATTTGACTGCAAAATTTATGGCAGAGCTGGAAATCAGGGATCAGGCACAGGTACAGGGGAAAAGCGCAATGAATGCAATAGTCATCTCCGGAAGCATTAAAGGGTGTCTTCTAAAAAGTGCCGAGGGCGGCCCCTAATGCTCCCTCCCCTCCCCAAGCTCTTATAGTCCCTAAACAATGAAGACATATTTTAGTAAGAAAAAAACTATTCTGATAAGAACCATTCGAAAGCACTTCAAACAATTCTTTGTTCAGTTAGCGCGGATACAGGGGAAGACAATAGACGGTTGTGACTCCCCTGAAAGTGAAATACGTATGAATAACGAATTAAAAATTATAATTTTCCCTCTTCACAGTAATTTTTCTTCATTTAGTTAAAATCTCGATTGAACTGCCCGATTCAGATCAGATTGGAGGACGGAGCCCGTACCCCGGTAGCAAAGTTAAGTGTCGTTCCAAAATGCAAATGTAAAAGGAAGCCATTACCCCGCCCCCATAAAGAGACAAAAGAAAGCTTAAATTTGCGTTTTTAGGACTTTAATTTCGGAAAATTTTGCTGGTTGAATCACCGATCTTAAGAACCTGATCATCAGTCTCTTATTCATCCTTTCTGCCTTAACTTGACCAAACATAACCTACTTTTTTTTTTTTTTTTTTGAGACTTCAATTTTAGACAATTTACTTTCATCCATGTCTGAAATCCTTAAAGATGGCTCCAAATTCCAAAATGCATTTTATAAGGACAGCCAGCCAACCCTAATCCTTCTCCTAAAATCATCAAATTATGATTATCAAGTCATAGCTTAAAAGTATTTTTAGGACTTTAATTTTGTAAATGTTGCAAAGGAGGGCCCCGGAACCCATTCTCACCACCCCCGCTCACCTACGTCTTCAAAAACTGGCGAAAAATTCCAGTTTTCAAACATGTTTCGAAGAGCTTTCGGGGAAGGGTCACCGGATCAACCCGCTCTCCAACGTAATCAATGATAACTTAAAATTTCGTTTTTAGTCGGTCCCGTGAAGCCACCATACCTTATCTTCACCAAACGTGCCTGAAATGGACTTTAGTTTCAAATAAACTTCGTGAGGGTACACCGAACCACAGCTTGCTTTTGTCCTATCGTTATCAAACAATGCTAAAATACTTTTTTGAGACTTCAATTTCTAAACATTTTCAGAGGAGAACTGCCTGGCTCTTGTAACTTTCCGTGAAGTTAGGGCATCCCCCTAACGTCTTCAAAGATAGTCTATAATTGCATTTTTCAAATATCAATGTTGCTGCAAAATATCCAGAAAGATCCACCGACGCTTCCCAGTTTCTTTAACGTCACGAAAGATATTACCAAATTATGCCTTTAGAAGTATTTGCCTTGGAAGAGAGACTCCAAACTTTCTCTTACCAAAAATAGGCTAAAATTGATTTAAATTCCAAAAAAATATTTCGGTTGCAAATTTCCTCACGCGCTTCCTCTTATCGTTATGAAATATAGCCAAAAATAAGTTTTTAAAACTAGTGCCGGAGATATTTCCGGAGGAAAAGCAGCCGGATCCCCTATCGTCGCCAAAGACAGCCAAAATTTGCGTTTTAGACTTCAATTTTGAAAACTTTCGTTAGGAGACGACAGAACCTTCCTCTCTCCAGTAACAACAACTAAGATAACCCAAAATTGCATGTTTAAAACTTCACTTTCGGAACAGTTCTTCATCAGTTTCGGGATGAACTGCGATCGTTCCGAAGCTAAATTCTTCAAAAATAGCTTCAAGTTTGAAAGAATTTCAGGAAAGAACCTCAACATTACTTTCCCCGAAAATTTCAAAAAAAAATCCTAAACTTGCGATTTTTGACGTCAATTTTGAAATTTTTTACTTGGATTTTAAATATCCCCGACTTTTTTCTTCTTGTAACCTTACACAACCAAAGATTAATTTAAAATATACTTGGGCACCCGAGAAGGCGTTTGCGAACTCCAAAAAAGTTCTAAACCGTTCGAATTTTACTTTTAGGACCCGAAATAGCGTTTTTCTATAACATGAGGGCGAAAAAAAGCTCGCAAAAGTTAGAATAAAATATCCATTGAAACCGTTCTAACGCAGCCCCGTTGAAAAGAAAGAAAAATACCATAACTGAATCTAAGATAGCTTATTTAACCAATTCGTTGTAAAAAAGAATATTATTAGTGAGAATGATAGACGGTAATACGTCTTTTCTAATAATATGAAGTTTTTGGAACACAGAGACTTCGCTTGAGGCCCGTATTTCTTTCTTAAGCTTTTTTCTTTATCTTTTTTTATAAGTTGACTGAGGGGGAAAAATAATAATAAAATGGTGGCATCAAAGGAAGCCTCCCTCAAAGAGTTAACAGTTCGTTCAATGGGGCCGTGGTAGCCCGATCGGTAGATTGTCGGATTCGGGGCCGGAGGGTCCTGAGTTCGAACCTCGATGGTCGAAGATCCACCGTCGTCATTAAAGGGGACTGGGCGACGTTAAATATGCTCGTGGTCTCAATGTCCTCCAAGTGAAACGATACCTCTGGGGGTGCTAGCACCAAGTAGCTATTAGCTCCTGAACTAGTTCTAAATTCTCATAAACTGTTCGATCCGGTGATGGTGCTGCCATCTATCGGTGTATAAAATAATGGAGGCAAGGCACTTAGTATGCAGTCCTCGACATATATACAGTTGTAGTCAGTTGTGACTCTGAAAAGGAATAGGAATAGTTCGTTCAAGATTTTAAATGATTATTGGAAATAATTAGAAAACGAAGATTAGAAATTAATAAGAGTAATAAGATTATAGATTTCATTCTTATTTCGGATTATCGAAATAATGTTAAAAACGTAAACAAATAAAGAACTAATTCAAGCTTTTAAAATGAAATCTTGCTAATACTTTGGTCGAGAGGGCAGCTGAATTTTGCCTGAAATCTTATTCAAAGCGGACATGGTTACGGAATTACGTTATATTGTAGAGCATTCATACAGTTATACATTCGACATCATACAGATTTAAGGTGTGTGTGTGTGTGTTTTTTAAACAAAATGAACATAAGTATGTGAAGCTGTTTAGCTTCTAGATAAATAATAAATAAAATGTACACATTTTGTTGAAATATATAACAAAGCTTTAATATTTTAATAAATTATCACTTGTGCATTTCTTAAGTAATACCTAGAACAGTTTTCGTTTTCCGATTTTCATTTGTGAACTTTTTATTAATAGGAATCTTTTGGATTGAATCTTTTGATTAATATGAATCCCATTTTAAAAGCATCAGAACATAATGTTCGAGAAATGTTTATGTGATGGAATTTTTTCTATCCATGTTTAGAAACTTTGTGTTATTTTACTTTATTTTAATGTATTAGATAACTTCTAGTTTAATGTTAATTTTATAAACCAACAATAATAAATTTACTACGAAGTATAAAATTTCTGTTAACTAATTTTAACCAATGGCTATATCAATTTCAATTATGTAATTACTTTTCGTTAACTATCATATTCTAATAGTTTTAATTAGGATTTCTCTTAATATAATTATCAATTCTGCTTTAGCATTCCTTTCTTTTGAAGTTCGTGCAAACTTGAAGGTTTCCCCTTCCTCCCCCTTTAACGAAGTTCTAGCTACGTGCTTGTACGCATGAATTTCCAGTCTCCCTATATATTGAACATCCCCATAATCTGAACACTTTTGTTCGGTTCCATGAATGTTTAGAAAAGAGTTCACTGTACCGGTATTTCTACATCATGTTTTAAAAAATACCGGTTTTGAAATCAATAATTCTATTATAAGCATACGTTTTGATGTGTATTAAAGTTGAAAATTTTACGATTCTTACTTTTACATCTTTTATCAATGTGAAAAAAAAATAATGAATGAAATTCGATATAAAAACGCAGTTATTTTAATTTTATAACTAGGGTTTGTACCTATTTTGCTAAAAAATTTTATCTATTGCAATAAACTTTTCAAACTTACGTGATTGCTCCTGAATTTTAGAAACTAACCATCTTTTTAGTCAATGATTTCAAAATTACTGAAAAAAGGTTGGCAACACCAAAACACATGTTGATTGTTTCTTGCGTTATAATACGCATTTGCAACTGTGCATCTGAAGTATCTAATGAATTTTACATATTTTTTAAAATGTAATAAATGGTACACGCCGCTCTTTCTGAAAGTAATCATTTACCATTAATATTCCTCAGTCAATAAAGACGCAAAAATTGGCTTCTTCGGCAACTTCTGCTTGGCGCCGGTAACTACATTTTTGCATTAAAAAGGTGGTTCTTTGCCGACATGCGTGTATATATATATATATATATATATATATACATGTATATATATATTATTTTTCAAAATATGTATTTTAATCAAGCAGATCGTATTTAGCAAGAGATTTTTTGATTTTCAATAGAAAATATTTAAGCGCATCTATAATATGATTCAAAAGGCCACTTTTGTACCAGTTTGAAAGAAATCCAAGCGCCTTGGCGTAAAATTCTATTATTATCTACGATGAAAATTAAGCATCTTTAAAAGTCATTACAAATTCAAAATAAGACATTGCAACTTCCGACATACGAACCTTATAACAAGTTTTATCCTTTGAAACTCATGCAATGAGACTAATGGAAACGTTTCAGCAAAACAAAAAATACTTTATTCAATGCAGTAGTAGTACAGTAACAAACATATGAAAGACAGTAAAACATAGTTCACAAAAATTTCAAAGTAAAAAAAAGTAATAAATAATTAAAAATAAAATAAAAATGACTTTCTGTGAAAAAGGATGTGGTAGCTCAAACACTCACCACGGCACTTGAGTTGATCTATGTGCATTTTTTTTTTCTTTTTACTCACATTTTTTTTAAATTCATATATATATATATTTTTACAGATGTGTGGCAAAAATGCAAGATAAAGACAAATTACGTCAACAGTTGATTTAACAACAAAACAAGTCACTCCTGAGTAGGAATTCAACAGAATTAATAACTTTGACTAGTTATAAGAAAGCAAGGCCATCAATTCATTTTTGGCCAGCACTGGATTTGTAAAAAATATATTTGGATTAAGATCAAGCCAGGTAAAAACATTAAAAATCAGCGATCGAATTCCAAGCTTTCCGATTTCTATTTTATGTTTAAGAAAATATTTTCCTACTATTTCTTTTGAAAGATATTACCAACTTTTCTAAAGCACCAGAAAGATAGGCAAATTATAACAAGCACCTCAGGCGACATTCTGGGCTGTGGAAGCCTCTATTTACAATAACTGCAGAGGAATAAAACAAGTACAAATTTATTGTCTTTGCTTAACTTACTTGCGATGGCAAAATTTACCATGTAATACTGGTTTTGAGTTTAAAAAAAATGGAATGTACACTAAAAATGTGTAGTAAGCTCTTGTACCACTATAAAGATGTATCCAATCACACACATGCACAATGATTTAACATGCAATTTTAAAATGTGTTAAGCTTCGTCTTATTTTCAGTACAAAGACATTCATAGGATATTTATTTAACTACGTGCTTCATGGATTTGCCCATGGAAACACGAAAGTTGCAGCTTAAAATAGAGCCAACAGGAGAATTAACAGATCTGTATATTCAACACGATTATCAAAAACCGGAAAGGCATTTTGTTCTGTCAAGAAAGCTTTAAAGAAACTCAACCAAACAAACATTGCGTAGTGGAAAAAACCTGGCAATTATGACTGAAATGACTAACATCCAAGGTATATCATTTATCTACACATACAATACAAACACTACCACTATTACAAGATATGTTAATTAATGATGTCATATATTACGCTTTTAACATTGTAATTTTCAACATGTAAATTCAATAAAAAATAACAAAACAGCATAACCATTAACTTAACACAAAATATCTGTCATTTTAGAACAATGAAAATTGAGCCTGCACTATTGGCTGACATAAAAGGACATCACACTTTGCAAGGGAATACAAACAAAGGCCTCAAAATACGTAGAAAATATATTCTCAAGAGTGTACAAAAATAAGTTCTAACACTTTATAAGCAGCAATAATTTGCATTTTTCAATGATTAACATGTCAGCCACGTGCAAAGGGAAAAAAATAAATTAAGAAAACAGAAAAGGGGAAACTCTTGGCACTAAAAAGGGTTCGAGTATTTCTTAACAGTGCCAAATCGGAAACAATGCTTTCAACATTACAAAAAAAGATAATCTAACCAAACACTGCATAACCATTTAAAAAAGGCTATTTTAAAACATCAAAATCTAGGTATCAATGTAACAATTATTTTTGTTTATCTATACAATATATATTAATGTAAAAAGTGTACAAAAATTACTGTCATTACAAAAAGTTCAAACATTGTGTAAAAAGCACTGTTACATGTTCCACAGAATTGAGCACTACAGTGACTACGAGTTACTGAAAGAACAGTGAAATTGCAAAGTTACAAAAACAAAGCCACAATATACATGATAAGTGTACCCATTCAAGAGAGAGATGAACATGCAAATCTCTCCATTTTTGTAACAGAATACAGTCACAGTTACCATCAAAGTGCAACATTTAATAATAGAAATTTCACCACTCAGATCAATAGTCAAAAATGATATATTAAAAACCTTAAACTTTAAAAGATTTTAAAAAGAAAAAAGATCAACACATCATAAAAATTAAAATTTGCAAGTGTATATATACATATATATGTATACATATACATATATATCTATAAATACATGCATCAAAAATAATTTGAGATCATGAAAAATTAAAAAAGAAAAGTCGACCAAACATTAACAAACATGCAAATCAGCATTAAAAGAACATCCAAAAAGAATTAACAAAATAATAATCATAATAAAGGAATGATTGCATAAAATCAAATTATATTGCAGAATATCGAGGTAGAATTTTTAAAAACATGAAAAGCAATGTAAGAAACGAATACAACTGTTGGACACAACATTAAAAAATTAAGTCTGCTGCCTTTATGTAAAGCATTTAAATAAATACAAACATCAAACACGAAATCACACAAATAAGTATTTATTGCATTCAACTAGTTTCACTTATTGCTAAAAAAGTTGTAAATAGTTGATTAAAAAAAAAAACTAAAAATTTTCGATACACTGAGGCATAAACACGATTTCTAAAGACCAGTGCAAAAATACAAACTTTTATTTAAAGTTATGGTTAACATGCAAGTAAACATCAACTTTATATGATTGTATAATGTAGGCAACATACAAATCTGAACTCAAATATGAATACAACTGATGCTGTATTCCAAAATGGTTTAGATTGTTTTCAGATAACTTGGTCCATCAATTGATCAAGGCGATCTTTCGAACGCTCCAAACAATAAACAAAACTAATTCTATAAAATTCACAACGGTAACTTACTTTCATTATTTAGAGTAACTAGTTAAAAAGCCTAATGCTTCAATATTTGGAATACAACAGATACTGATTATGAAGTTTTAGATACTGTCATCAGATCTTGGGCAACGGTTAACCACTTTATTTAAAAATTTTCCTCGACGTGTAATAAGAACAAGCAATAAATAATAAATAAACACAAAATTTAATAAACACTAAAATTAACAGGGAAATTGGCACCCATGTTAAACACAACTCATAAAACCTGGAAGTTCAATGTAAATAAATAGTACAGGAGAAGAAATGCCTGTATAGTATTGGAAGAGAAGAGACCTGATGCATGGCACAGGTCCGAAAGGCAAAAGGTAGATGCTTTAGTCGAAGCATTATATTAAGGCAGAAAATTCAGGCTGGCAGAGTTTCAACAACTGTTTTCAACAAGTGGCCCCAATCTTCAAAGAGATCACAGGAAAATGTTTTACAATGTATCTTTGGCTTTACCAGTTCTTAAAATGTGTCACTTATATTAAATAAGTTAAAACAGTGTTAGATTTTAACATAGTACAAATATATGTGAGAACAAGCATTGGAAGAAGATTTAATAATAGCTGCTGACTATTATGACTAGGGCCAGTAATATTTCACAACTGCAAAAAAATACATCTCAAACTATTTTAATCTTGCATCCAACATAACAATGCTTGTCGAAATAGATAGAGGACACTTTTAGAAAATTATTTCAGTTCTGATGTTGTGCCCCTTCGCTAACAAGTGACAGCCGCTATGTGTAGTAGGATGTGCATAAAAATTGTTGGCCATTTATAGTCAATGCCACTCATTTTATGAGTGCCATTGGTGGGTGGGAGATTAATAACAGACGGTTCGATAAACAGCTTTGATGAACAAAGCAGCTTATTTCAAGATTTTGCCGATTGCTCTCCCAGCAAATGACTGGACTGCAAGATGATTACAATTCAAAATTTGAACTGCAACAAATGTCAACTGTCCAACACTTATTATTACTCCCTCACTATTTGCTTTCAAATCAAACTCAAAAGCTGCCAAAGTTTTCAAAAAGCAATAAATAACATTTTAAAAATGCAACATTCAGTTTTGTTTCAGTTAGATTCCGAGCCCAGCAATTTGCATGTAACGATAGATGTACAAGCGATAGTCTTTGCTAGCAAGTACAACTGAACTGTCATCCATTAAAGCTACATCAAAACACTGAGCATGCTTCACTTTGCTTTCAGATGCATTAACCAACTGTCCGTCTTGAGTAAATATCGTTATATTGAAGTTGTTATGATTGTCAGCGACTAAAATTTCTCCATTCTGGTTAATGCATACACCAATCGGATAGTTTGTCAAACCTTCCCCTCCAATTTGTCGAAGAAAAACACCATCATAATTAAAAACTTTCACACAATGAGCTCTATTATCACTTATGAAAATCTCCTGTTTGTCATTTACTACAACTCCATTAGGAAACTCTAAATGCTTGGAGCAACCAAATTTCTGTAAGACATTACCAAGTTGGTCAAAGATAATAACTCGCATCACCTTGCATTCAACCACAATGATGCGACCTTTAACATCTACAGTGACCCCCCGGGGATGTTGAAGAATATTGGCTCCAAATTTTCTTACGAATTGTCCATATTGATTATATATTTGAATTTGATGTGTTGGACTGCGTTCTGTAACAATTATGTCACCCGATGTTTTCACAACAGCTACCCTATTGGGATATAACAATTGACCATCACGCTTTCCACATTCACCAAATTGGAACTTAAATCTCCCTTCCTTGTCGAAGATCTGAATTCTGTGATTATTAGTATCTGCAACAATTATATCATTTTGTGCATTAACAGCAACACCGCTTGGCTCAGTAAACTGTCCTTCCATGACACCAAATTCGCCAAATTTGCAGTGATAAATCATTTTCTGTCTTTTAATTTGAGATTTCAAAGGATACATACTTGCAGAAATAAATTTAGAAGTCAGATCAATGACTGGCTCAGCATTCAGATGAAATGATTCAGTTGTTCCATTCTGAAACAAATCTGTAGGGGCACTAGACCATTTTTCATATGGGCTGATGTCACTTAAGCTTGTTGAGAATGGTCCTAAACTATTAGCAGAACCAAATCTTTTAGATATGATATTTGATTCATAAACATGGCCATTCTGATAGGCACGATCAGAATTTACAACGCCATTTGGTCTTGCTATTGGCTGTGGCTTATTGTTTGGAGCACCCTCGGAATTATGTCGTATGTACCCAAAAGTGTTACGAACTCCAACTTGGATGGCTTGATAGTTGGACAAAAACTCAAGATCCATTGACTGCAAATTAACTTCTGGATTATAAGAAATAACACTCTGTAGTTTAGAGTCAAGAAGCTGCTTAAACATTAAAATTTCAGAGTTACTAGAAAATTTCATAATGCGGTCTACAAACATTGACATCTGCTGCACCTTTTCCACCATTTCTTGAACCTTATTGCCAACTAAACTCAAAGAAACCATTTTTGTATTGTATAAATCTTCAAGTTCCTTCATCAATTCTTCTTTGCGCTCTTCTAAAACAGAACAATAAAAATTGAACGTATCATTAATTTCTGCTTGTGCTTTATGATATTGCATTTGCAAACGGGATGAGAAGTGTTCAACTGACTTTGCAGCATTTCTGAGGTCATTTGTTTTACTTTTACTTTGCTCTAATAATTCTCCAAGTATTTCCACTTGTCTTGGACCAACATCAGATAGATGATCATAGTCATGCAATCCCTTCGGATGATCAACATTAGTGCATTCTTTACAAATTGGCGTATTACATGTCCTACAGAAGTATCTTAAAGTTTCTCCTTTATGACGTGGGCAGCAGATCAATTTGTCTGCTTTGAAATCTTCCTTATTAGAGTTCTCTTTTAGATTAACAACTTGATGTCCCTCAAAGCAATGCATGTACTGATGGGCCATGACACAGTTTCCACACAAATAATTGGCACAATCGAAACAACGGGCTACAGCATGTGTATCTTTGGTCTTGCAGCCAGTACAGGAAAGGGGAGATCCTTCTAAGACAGAAGTTTCTAAAACATTGGTAATTGCATAATCAGATAGAAGTCCAGATATTCCTTGAGGGGGGAGTGTGCAATCTTGATCACACTTTGGGCACTGAAGTTTCTCACAATTGTCTTGAATTTTTTCGAGACAAGGCTGACAAAATGTGTGTAAACAAGGTAATACCTTTGGAGCTGTATAAGTTTCGTGACAAAGGCTGCACTCTGTGCCCAAGGACTCAGATGGGACTTGCTCTCCGAAGGACCCTAAGTGAGGAGATCCAAATAGTGAAGAATCTGGCAAAGAAGGAGTAGGTGATGCCATCATAGAAGGTACCTCAACGAATGGAAGAACCAACCTGCAACATTTTTACAAACTTTAGTATAATATTCAAAACAGCATATATACATAGGAAAAACTGAAATACCTAACAAAATTAATAAAAACCTAAATTACATTTACACCTTAACAATTGTGGCTTATTTTTGGCAACATACCTATAGGGTTGAACAAGATGCATTGACCCTGATTATTTAACCAATTTGGTCTTGAACATATCTTAATGCTTAAGACCAATGTCTTTGTAGGAAATTGATCCAGAAAATGTTTAGACTTTAACTTCTGATATTATTTTATATGATTTAAATATAAATCACAGTAAAAGTTCAAAAAAATCAATGCAGAGAAGGCTGAATTCGGGGAGCGAGCGGTCCCTAAAAAGTCCTCGTTTTTCTTTCTCACAATTAAGGTCTTAATGTAATAATCTCCCAAATTTTTTCTTTTCCCCTGATTACATTGGCATGAAGTCTTCAAAGCATTGGTGTAAGTTTGGCGATGGGTTAAGACTGAAAATATTTGGACACCCATCCCCACAAACCCCTATGCTAAAGGGAAAATAAATATGTCAAAAGTTGTTGATTGTAAAGATGTGAATTAAAGAATTTGCTGAATTCAAGTTTTAAGCTTTTCATTTTTGTAACAATATGAACCTAACTTCAAGTGTTCCACACTCATTTTTGAATTCATTGTTCCAAAAACTCAATTTTAGAAGACCGCCGATAATGGGGGGGGGTCCTTTCCCCTTGAAACCTTTTGAACTGTAAGTCATTTTGATAATGTCAAGAGATGGGATCGGTTTTAGAAACTCTTACAGAGCAATATTTTTCAAAATCACAATATTAGGCGAAAACATTGGAGAGGGTTGTGAATTTTTCCTCTAAGGATTTTTTCTTTTTTTTGTTTTTTGAAATTGAATTCTTGAAAAACAAAATTATATATACACCCTGTTTGATGATGTTTAAATGATTTTTGAATGTATTGTCAAAGGGATAAAGTTCAGGGATACTTCTCTGGCAATATTTTGAAATTAAGTTCCAAAAATGCAATTTAAATGATGTTCGATGATGATAGGGGAAAAGGGGTACGTGGCCTCTTTGCCAATCGTAAAACTATTTTATTACATCAATAAAATAAATCTTTGAACATAAGATTTTCATATTTACAATCAGGCATCGAAGTGACATTTGACAAAAAAATATAGGAAATTATAGGAATATTCTGAAAAAAATATAGGAATTTTTCAAAAGAAAAAATATGTAGCCATTTTTACAAATAGACAGAAACTTCCCGTATGCCCCCCCCCCCCCCCACCAAATCATGGATTTTTTAATTTTTATATCAGATTCCCTTTTCAATTTCTACAAGGTAAAAGCAAACACCAAGACATACGGGTGTGGGGCATAGATAGAGAGGACTTCTAACGTTTCTCCCTCCAAAAATAAGCGTAATATCAAACATAAAATTAAGAAAAAAAAATACGGTTACATCTTACTAAATCATTAAAAGAAACAGAAACATGTGCACGCAAGCTTTTTTTAAGCTGATGTTTTTTCCAGGGATAAAAACAGCCCTTAGTCAAAAAGAGGAAAAATTGTGCGGCTTAAATTTGAACACATATATATATATTTAATATTATGCAAAATTATATAGATAGATATTACACTGTCTTTTAAATACTAATATATTTTTTTCTTTAAGAAATAAAATAAGCTTGCATTTATTTAAGGTCCTAACAAATGTTTCAATTCTATTTACCGCCTTTCAATTCGCCACAGCCCACAAAAGCAGGAGAAATTACTTTATTTTTTTTCATTGTGACGTCTAATATTACCTAATAAATTTTTTGGCAGCTTTTTTGCAACAAACTTTTCCTTTTTAAATTGTAATTGTTTCCTTTTCCCTCTTTTACAGCCTGATTTTTCTTTTTTTTTATATATAATTTGGAAGAGTAACATTTTTGCAAATTTCGGCGTAAAATTACCATTACTATATCGATACGTTACGGGATCCCGATATTCAACGATGTCCCCGACACCAGGTGCGATATTGATACGAAATATAGTAAACGACATTGTGATGACAACGAGAACGATATCGAATAGTTATTGCTTTGGCGATATCTTCCTATATCGCAGCATCCTATATGCAGCATTGTTGCGATGTCGTCATCGTATCGTCATCGTCGAACCGAAAGTTATGATATCGCCCTATATCGCTTCACGTCGTCTCGCCGATGACATGACCGACTATGCCGTCTTTTAAAATTGGTTTTCAAATCGCTTTCAAAACCTAAAAATCTCGGAAATCAAGAAAAAACACAAAAAGCGGACACTCTTCCTCCACATGACTCAGAAACATCAGGGCAATTCCACCGTTACGGACGTAACAATCACAGACTTTAAATGCACATAATTTTAATTTAGTTTCATTAAAATCTACAAAAAAAAAAAAAATCCGTTGTATAGTTTGGCGTTATTTATGCTACCAAAAATTTGGGTGTAGATTGCTTGACTACAAAAAGTAACAAAAAATTAAAACTGCCTGTTATTGGACGTAACTGAAAAAACAACAAAATGTATACTTTGTCATACAATTGCCAATATTCCTGTGAATTATTCATAGATTTCTAAAATTTTCTATTAAATACTTGTTCTACAGATTTCAAGCTTTCTAAACCCACAAAATTTTCATGGATATTGTTTGTAAAATGTATGACAAAAATTAATACATTTGTTACGGACGTAACAAAAAAGTGTTACGAACGTAACATGTCTGATATGCTGATTGCACAAAGCAAGATAAAACTTAGATATATTAATAATTTTTGTTGAGAGAATGCAATGGTATAGATTAACACATTATTTTGACTTTAAGTTATACCTTAATAGTTTTCAAAGATTTGGGGAGGTAAGGGGCAAGGTTCCCTGCGTATACCACCATGTAAATAAATATGCAAAAAAAAAAATTGGTGCATCATAAGAAGTAAAATTACCCAAGGGGAAATTAAGCAAAACAATAGTTTAATTATTCAGTTACTAATAAATTTTTCAAATTTTTAACATGAACATGGAGGAGGGGGGGTGGCTTCTTCAAGGGAGTACTTTTACAGTTTGATAATTTTCGATGATTTTCTCTATCTCTCACCAAATATATTAAATGCCAAATTTCTTTTTTTAAGTTTAACAGCTGCATTTGATTTCGATCGCTTTTTTAATAGAATTGGCACGTTTTTGCCAAAGGTGGAAAAAAAAAAACGGTCGAAATCGACATCGGAAAAATGCATTTGGCCAACATTTGCCTAAGTAATCTTAAACTTGTTTCAAAACTAAATGTGCTTTATATGAGGATCAGATGTAGCTAGTTTAATATTTAGTACTTTTAACTCTAATCTAATTATGCTTTTTAATTTAAGTTTTAAAACTATAAAATATTCAATGTGTCAATGAAACTGATCTAAAAATTAATTTTTTTGTGGAAAGTAAATAACAAAGTAACTCAGTAACTTTGGTTTAAACTATTAAACAACAAGACAAATTCTTATCTCTAAGTTAGTTTTTAAATAAGAAGTAATATCAATTTGGCAATGCTTTCAGAATGATAGAAGTTTGAAGAGAAAAACTATAATTAATATATGTAATATAAATTTTTTGAAAAAAAAAAACTTTATTAATGAAAATTATACACAAAATGCTTTGGATTTCATCATATTAAATGATCGAGTAATTTTCACAAAAATCTACTTGGAGGACACTATTTTTTTGTGTCATAGTGCATTGATGAAGCAAAGTTCGAGAAATTAAGGGACCCTCTACAATATTTCTATGCAAGTTATTAAGTATTAATTGCTAATCTAAAATTATTAACTTCAATTGAATTTATTGCATGACTAGTAGTACCCGCACAGCGATATCATTTTTGGTTGCATAAAATGCGTACACACCGTTTCAAAAAAAAAAAAAAAAACTTAAAGTTTCTTTGGAATTTAAAACTTTTCGTCAAATCATTAAATTAGATTTACAGAAGCTTTAAAACTATTTAGCGATTGAAGCGGTTTTTACTGCAATTTAAAATATTTCGCCGAATAAACAAAAAGACATCAAATAATATCTTTCAAATGTAAAAACTGTGCCGCAACTCTATTGTTTATCGCCAAACAACCACGCTACCATAATCCATCCGTCTAACGAAAAAAAAAAACATCCAGTGGAACATTCAAAAATCATCGTCAGAAAAAAAGAAAATGTCGTACATTTCACTAGGATAAAAACAAATCGAAAGTTTTTCTTTCAAAACAAATCACCAAAACAATGAATTATATTTACGGCTTCTTTAAAACAATAATCCTAAACAGAACCCCCCTGCTCAGCGCCTAACGTGCCAAGCGACCACGCTACCGGAACCCCTTGCGCCATGCCCTTTTGCGAGTGAAGCGGATGTTTTTTCTTTAGCAATAATAAACGTTTCGCAAAACAAACAAAAAAGCATAAAACCACATCAACAGTAGCTTTCAAATCTTTACATATTAAGAGCTGCGTTGCCCGGCTTTGCCCGGTCTACCTTGAAAATAAAAATTGTGTCAAGTGACATATTCAACAATCAGGCTTAAATAAAAGAAAAAAAAAAACACCATGCAAAATTACCCATCCAAACAATGACGACAGATATTAAAATACTTTTAATAAATTAAAATGTGAAAGATGGATTTTAAAAGTGTAACCATGGAAACGCGAAATAAAATAAGTTTAAGAAATAAAATACAAAATAAGGAAAGAAACAATGGATTCAAAAAGCGTAACCGTGGAAACGCGAAAATAAAATGTTTGACAACCTGAATCAAGATGACATTTTTCGAGTTTGATTTAAAAAGGCTTGTAACTTTTTTTCCATTTGAAGATAGAAGCTAAGTTTTTTAACCATAGTCTTGAACATAGGTCGAGAGAGATCTGGAGTAAAAAATGTCGCTTTTTCCTATGGCGTCAAAAATAAAAACTGTGGGACAACTCCTTCACTTTTTATTGATAGATTTAATGAAGAAAGTAGTGCCTAAATTTCAGCTAAGCCTAAAAAAGTTCCAGTTAAAAACAAATTACTCCCACCGTAATTAAGTTAAAGCATTGAAACAAATTGTTCAGAACGCTGAAAATTCTACCCTTTTCAACGATACATAATATTAATATATGCAAGTAATTTTTCACTCCCATATTCGGGAATTTATGTCAAATTTGGGCCTTAATTGGAATAAAAAAAGAACTATTTATCGGATTTTTTTTCGAATTATAGCCTATGTCACTCAGTAAGAAAGCACCTTTCATATAGTGAAGGAATTTTTCAAATAGGTGCAGTAGTTTCGAAGATTACCTCGAAGATATAAACAGACCAGGGGTCTGGCCAGAGCAAATTTGGGTCCGTTAACGGACCCTTCACAAAAATCCGATCAACCAAAACGGACCTTTCACAAAAATCCAATCAACCAAAACAGACCTTTCACAAAAATCCCGATCAACCAAAACGGACCCTTCACAAAATTCTGATAAACAAAAACGGATCTTTCACAAATTGTTTATTGAAAGAGCAAATCTCAGATTAAAATAATAGAACATATTTCCTTTATAAAACCGATAATGGTTGGAACCTTTTTTAAAGTTAAATTAAAGGAATCAACTTATATAAAATCAGCTAATTTCGCAAAAGAAAAAAAAAATCGGCACTCTTGTGATGCTCCTGCAAGCCATAAATAATTACTACGGCCAAATAAATATAATGCCTGTTGTTGGTTTCTTTGAAAGAAATTAACAGCTGAAAGTCAGTTTGGTTTATAATTTTGCTTGTTTGTTTTATGCAGCGGTGTTGTTGTAAACTTCTTTGAAAAAGCGTCAACATTCTCTGAATAGGCGTAGTAAACACTTTTCTCCCCACTCATGATTTAATAATCAATAATATACAGCGAAATGAACTTAGAACTGCAAAGGGTAGTAGGGGGGGGGATGGGATCGCTTCAGATAGGGTTACCAAATTCAAAGCGGTGCGATGTTTAACTGTTTATCGCCACTTAGCGTCTGGCGGTGCGATGTTAAACTGTTATTTTGGGAGAAAGTTATATGGGTTTGATTTTTCGATGCTAAAAAGGATAATTAACTTAAAATAAACTCTTTTATTTACCGTTTTTTTTCTATAGATGCCTACATTTTGAAAAACGAAATCTTTTTACATCCGATATGAGAATCATATTTCATTCTTTTTTCAAGCTAACTTCGCTTTATTAGGATGCAAATAAATGAAAAGGGTTCTTTATTTTTGTAACAAAGCTTATTTCAGGTTTTTAAAGGGGAATTCCATTTTCTTTTATGAGTCAATAATTAAAATGCTGAATCGATCGTTTATTTTTTATTTTATTTATTTATTTTTGTTATTATTTTTGCTTCAACTGTGTCCAGATATTAATGATATGTTTATCATAGGGCTCTAAAATGCAATTCTAAAATAATTTTATCCAAAATATTTATTGTACAAGCCGTTTTTATACTTTTGATGCCTTCACTTTGAGGATTGCAATCTCTTTGCATCTGCTATGGGAATCTGATATTTTGAATTTTCGATGTTTAGTACGCTTAGTTAAGAAGTAAACAAATAAAATATTTTTTTATTTTTGTAAAAATCACGGAATTTGTAAGTTTTAAACGAAATTCTGTGCTCTTAAACAGTGTCTTGGGTTAAAAATTTAAATGCTGAACCCCTGACTGAATTTTTTTTTCTTACAGTTGTTTTAAATACTATACAAATAACATTTCTAGTATAATTTAACATGATGTAGAATGGTAGATAAATATTGATACTTGAGGGGTGCCCATCTCCCCCCCAGTGAGCGATGCCTCCCCCCCCCCCAAATACTAGAAAAGCACTAAAGAATGATATTCTCAACAGAAAAGAGGGAAAACACTCAACTTTAAGTGTCAATGATGCAGTTTCCACCATCTCAAGAGTCTAAACTTTCGTTTTTGCAAAAAAAAAAATTTTTTTTTTTTTTGCAAAATTATTTGATTTTTCACAAAAGTATTTGATTTTTCACAAAATTATTTGATTTTTCACAAAAAACGGACCCTGTGAAAAATCCTGGACAGACCTCTGCAGACAAAAAACCGCCCGCTCTTTTTACAATATTAATATAGATTTAGAGGATAAAAAATCTTACCTTGGGAGGAACATATGTTGTCGCCTTAGAACAACAGTAGGATATCTTAGTATTATTCCTGGGATTAGATGTCTTAATGTTGCTCTGAGGCGACGATGTATATTTCAATAATTTTAAAAAATAAAATGAAATATTTATAAAAATTTGAAAATCAGAGTATCAGAAGTTTTGGTATATCATATTGCATGTCATACACTATATTTTCATTGCCCATCCTGTGCTTTTTTTTCTTTTTAATTGGAAATACATGTGTTACGGACGTAACGTACTGCTTTTTGTTACGTCTGTAACGCCATTTTTTTAAAAACTAAAGAAATTCTAATGTTTTAAACTATGGTAAACAATTACAGTCGGACCTCGATATAAGGTCACTCCACGGGACTTCACAAAACTGACCTTATAAGCGGGGTGACCTTATAACCGATTCATATATATTTATTGATAAATAAGGATGTATTTACAAGGATGTATACATTAATTCTTTTCAAAATTTAATACGTCCAAAAACAGTTAATTAAATTATAATATAGTTGAATTGATTTTAACCAATTGAAATTGTTGGAATTAATAAGAAATTTTGAAATGCTTTTTTAAAACTTCAATTTAGAATAAAACTGCATTCAAATATGCCCAAGCTAAGAACTGATGTGCAACTTACCTAGCTTAAAATTACATTAATATAGGACTGACGCGTTTTTTCTTCAGTTTAAGCACAATGGTTTCTAAGTATCTTCTGAAAATTTTCTTCGGCTTCTAATGACTGGTAAAAAATTGCGATATACATTGAGTGCTCACGTTACTTTGCTCCATATTTTAGTATCACTGTCGTAACACTCACTTTCTACTTTTAATTTACTACGTTAATAGGAAAAATGGCTTTTCACTTTTTAAGGATCGTATATCGCGTAAAATTCTTGAAAGTGAATCGATTAGGCAATGAAATCATTTAAAGAAGTCAGACAAAAGTGACCTTATATGCGGGGTGACCTTCTAAGCGGGTGACCATATATCGAGGTCTGACTGTAGTTAGTATTTCACAGCACACACATTTTTAAAACAAAGTAAATAGCAGCATAGTCGAGTTCTTTACAAGGAATGGAAACTTTATTCTTTTTCCCTTTCCTTTTATAGTGCAAGATAGTTTTTTTTTTGCTAATTCATGCCTACTGGAAATGAATAAAATATTAAATTTGTGAAAACGATGTTAAATGCTTTAAACGGTAAAGTATTTCTAACTATTTTTAGCCTATCTTCCCCGTAAAAGTTTTTTTTTTTTGGTTTAACAAAATTAATGAAATGAATCAAGATTTTATCTGTTGCAAAAACAAAGAAAATTTTCAAAAATAAATTAAATGTTGAGGGGGAAAACCAGTGGCGTAGCTAGACCCGACTTTCGGGGGGGGTTACTTCTTTTATATATATATATATATATATATATATATATATATATATATATATATATATATATATATATATATATATATATATATATATATATATATATAAATATATATATATGTATGTATAATCGCTTGGAATTTTTTCCTTTTTTTTTCTTTCTCTTCTCTCTTCTTTTTCTCTTTTTTTTTTGAGACTAACTTTTCGGGGGGGGTTTTGTCCCCAAAACCCCCCCCTTAGCTACGCCCCTGGGGAAAACCTTTCAAAAGACGAACTGCAATTCCATCCCCCCCCCCCTACCAAATTTGGATGCTTGAACCTTGCTTATGGTTTTACTTTTGAGCAAAGGTTTTTTTTCTATTTATAATTCGATCGCTGAATAATCGAGAAAATTTTAGAAATTCTAAAAAAGTTCCAAAGAGAAATCCGAAATTCAATTATCCGTAGATTTCACAAGTTAAGAGATTGGCTTATTTCAAAGAAGTTCATTCATAGCGCACGGTTTTATTGCGTGTAAAAGTAGTTGCTGAAGTGAAAAAAGTGATATCGTTTCGTTGGACGGGGGGGGGGGGGGGGAAGGTTGATAAAATAATTTTAATTATTTTTTCAAATAATTGCAATTATTTTATCACCCCCCTCCCCAGTTGACACCTTTCTTGGATTAGTTACTCCGAAAATGCTATTAAGAGTTACTGAAAACTGAATATTGAAATTATATTTCATCTCTCAAATGCAGTGGCATCACTACGAGGGAAGTGATTGCGTGAGGACCATATGGGAAGAAAACGCCGAAATCCTTAAAGGTCTCAGTCACGTGGTATCGTGATCTTCTCCCCCTCGCCATACAAGTTGTCACCTTTACTCCTGCTTTAGCGCATGCCATGGCGGCTTAATAGAATGCCTCGTTTATCCCTCAATGGGCCCTGTGAAGATCTGATCAACTGAGATACTCTGTATCCAACTTGGGATGCTATACCTAACAGCAATGCGTCATAAAGCAACAAAATAAATAAATTTAAACTGATGCCTCTCGTGTTTAAATCCAAAACTACGATTTCACCATGAAAGTTAATGCATTGTTTCCTGATTTTAACAACAGCTCAGAATCTAGCTATCAGAATTCTGCGAAAGCATTCATTATAACACTAATTTACTGTCCTGAAACTAGGCACAAATGAACGTACAACGAGGCAGTAGCAAGGGCGGATACAAGGGGGGGATCTCCCCCCCCCCCTTGAGCCAAGAGATGAATAACCGGGCACTCACCGAAATTAACCAAAAAAAAAAAAAAAACATTCTTTCTTGCCTTTATAGGAATAAGAATATTTTTCTTCTTCTTTGTTGGGATTGAATTTTGGCTTGAAAATATGATGAAACAGAAACCTCAAGATCTTCACCGAGAAAGAAAAAGTCTAACGGGCTAAAATGCAAATCATAAAGGGGGTGAACATAACCTTCGTAACCGGACATTGAGAGCCGCCGATTTTTTGATGACGCCAGTCATTCTGTAGAGCGTCACTCTAGGAAACAGGGAGAAATGTTCAGTCATTGTCTCTTTAGAATACTGGTTACATCTAACTTCCAAAAGTTGACTGTGTCCAAAAGAAATTAAATCAATTTATTAGGATTTTCAAGAAAGAAGACGAAGAAAAAGCCCATGAAACTAGTGAGCTACCAGATGTTGTTAGACAAGATAAGTTTACGTATTTTGTGTTTTCTTTTCGTTTTTTTTCTTTTTCCGATCCGACAAGCTTTGGTCTGTATGTGAGTGTGCGTGCATAGATATTTTTAACACCTCATAAACACATGCATTAAAAATCGAAAAGACGGCCCAAAATTGTTGTGAACTGTAATTGACGATTTGTGTTTTAAGCCTTTGAAAACCTTGTTGTAGCCTTTGTAGCCCTTGCTGTAGCCTTTGAAAACGCAAAACCCAAGTTCCGGGCTGATAATATTTATCAAAAATTTATTAAATTAGAAAAAACAAAATTGAATAAATTAACTAGAGCCACTCTAGCTGGGGTCAGTTTTATATTTTCTCTATGTATTAAAAAAAAAAAGCAAGGTCAAAGAAATAATGAAAGGAAGTCTGCGGCGGGCTTGCGTCCAGGAGACCCCATAGCACCTACAACCTTGAAATTTTGTACAAAATTACTTCGAGCCCCATCCCCCCAGGGTTTGCATCTGGGGTTTTATGTTTCAAACTTCGAATTAGATTTTTTGTAATTAATTTCTAAGGCAGGAATTTCACATTAATTGCCTATTACCGGGATGAGAGATTTCCCATACCCCCTAGCATTCGATGTCGTTCGAAAGACATTTTTTTTTCTGAATCAGATATAGCTTGTTGCAATATTATCAATGAATTAAAACAACTCAATCAATTTTTATCTGGGGAACCATACGATCTTGGGTTGGCTTTGGCTTACTATTTAATTTTAATGATTTAGAAAGAATGGTTTTTCAAAAAATTGGCATATTTTACTTCTAAATGCGTAAAACTTTTATTTTTTAAGGCATATTTATTTTCCTCTTGCCTTGTATTATTTCAGATGCGAGTTTGGAAAATGTGAAACGTACGAAAGTTGACAGTTGTTATAGTACACACACATTATATATATAGATATATATAATGTTTGTGCATGCACGAGCAAATCAGGATAAGACGCTAACTAGTAAGGGGTAAATATTAAAAATCTATCGCCCCCCCCCCCCCCTTGAGAAGTTTCTCGATCCGCCCTTGGGCAGTAGCGGATTTTAGGGAAGGGAGACCCCCCCCCCCCCAAGGAGGGATTGATTTAACTATTTATTAATTTTAAATTGACTTCTTTATAGCAGTTTTTAAAATATAGTTATTTAAAAAGAACACACAGCACACAGATATTTTGAATAAGAGCATTTTTGTTTGCTAAAGAAGCAATACTGGAGTCGGAGGCCAGAGTTGCAGATTACATTTACTCACTGGTATCGAATTCAAGGGAACGTAATATCGCGATTCGTCCATTAATACTCCTCTTCGATGGAGCCAATAATTAACATTTTAAGAGAAATGTGTAGGCGTGCCTAAGAGTCATTTCGATCCAGGGAGCTATTTACTTCAAAAAATGCAAAATGAAAGAAGTTATATCGTCGTCTCAGAGCAACAGTAGGATATTCTACTGTTAGGATTTGACAGTCCTAGCGACATGTGGACGGGCATTGTCCTGCTGGAATACAACCCCTGGCAATCCTTGCAGGAAAGGAATAGCTTGGGGCCGTAAAACTTCGTTTATGTATCGGGTACTGTTCAAATTGCCCACAATTCGTAGCAATTGTGATCGTCCATGATATGCAATGGCACCCCAGACCATAACTCTGGGTGTTCGTCCACTGAGGAGTTCGATAATGAACCCCGGAAGGTGCCGTTCACCGGCATAGCGCCTGACACGAAAATTCGGCCATCATGGTGCCACAAACTGAAGCGGGATTCGTCAGAAAAGACGACCTGCTGCCAATCAACACGCCAGCTCCTATGCACATTGGTCCATTTAGCCGCAGGCGGCGATGGTTTTGCGTGAGAGGAATCCTGTATAAAGGAATCCTTGCGCGCAGCCCACGCTTCCACAGACGTCTCCGAATTCATGAAGCACACAAAGAAACACCTGTAGCTGTTGACCACTGTGCTGCCAATTGTCTAGAAGAAGCTGTGCGGTTCGTCGGTGCCATACGCACCAGGTGTCTGCCATCGCGAGCTGACGTCACATTTCGGGGTCCACTCCCGGATTTCCGAGCTGTCCGACCCTCGTCCGTCCACTGCTTCCAAACACGCATAATTGTGCTGCTGTTACGCTGCACACGAGCGGCTACTGCACGATAAGACAATCCAGCTTCACGAAGGCCGACGATTCTGTCCCGTTCAAACTCCGAAATTTGCTCAAATTTCGCTTTCTTTCATCGAAGAGGCATAGTAAAGATTCAGTTAACGTTTACTCTAGCATATAACCACCGATAATCATACACGCCTCGCTACAGCCGTTTATTTATATTCGGTTCGATCCGCCATTCAAAGGGCAATGCTCAGCATACGCATGCGCTACCGGTCTGCAATTCGAATCATTTGCATATCATACCCTACTTTACATTTCCTACAATTTTCAGCTCACTCGCATAAGTCCTTCATGATGATGCAATTTTCACAAACAGGAGTGTAGTATCAGTATGTTATCTCAACTCCTGTATCATGTCTTTAAAAACAAATCAACAACTGCTTTGAAATTCACACTGAAATAGTTTCTGAATTCTTCAATAAAATTAATATGTTATGAAGCTATGATTTTCTTAATCACATAATATTTTATAGTTAAAGTATAAATTAATTTACAAAAACTCAAATGAGGTATGGATTTAATTGATAACCTTGACCTCGTGTTATAATCATTATAGGGTGATCAGTCCATACAAGTTCGATAGATAGGTGCGTTCGACCATTTTTTTTTTTTTTTTTGAAAATCATATTCCTTAAAGCTGCATACTAAATATGTTTAAAACCACTTTTAATTTTTCTCTAAACTGGACCTTTGAGTTTTTAGAGGTCATCAAAAGTGATTTTCGTAGTCAAAAATGAGACTTTTAGACCTTTACATTTTGCCCAAAATCTAATTGAATTACATTTACGGCAATTCATTTTAAGCCGTGATGTTAAAGTACATAAGATGATAGTCTTACATGCAGAGTTACATAGCTGTAACTTATTAAAAGAATGGCAACAGACGAAAGTTCAAGGTCAAATGTAAAAATTTTACCCATTTCGAAGGGAGATAACTCGCGTAGGGGACGGAAACACAAAATGAAATGTAGCAAAAACTAATTACTGGAACCACGCTAATAAGAATATGTAACTGTTGCTATGAGTTTGTTTACCCGTTATGGATTACAGCCCTTCAAAATTCGGAAAAATGTCAAACGATTTTTAGACCCCTGTAAACCAAAAGGGGATGGAATTAAAAATAAAATTTCTTTGCCAATTGAATATTGCACCCAAGTGCTATACATGTTATATATATTGTTTTGTGTATTTCGTTTGTAAAAAAGATAAAGGTCTTTGAAATTGAGTATTTTGTTAGTTAATTCCCACACTAAAACAGAAATAAAGAGTGAAATTTTCATTTCACCTTCTTCAGTTTCGTATAGAGTGCTTTACATAACAGATTGCGCATTTTAATCAAATAAAAAATATGCGACTTCTTTTTCTGACGACGATTTTCGAATGCAACACGGGATTTTTTCCTCAAAGGATGGCTTTTCGCACATTTTCTTTACTTTTTTAAAAACATTTTGGGGAAGTTGACATTATTGTTTAAGGATGTTGTACTGTAATTACTTTAGGTTAAATTGATTGTGCGTATGTTAATTGATTTCCTTTTTCGTTTTGCTTTACAGTCGTTTACAGTCGAGTCCCGACTTACGCGAGGGATGCGTTCCAAGACCCTCGCGTAAGTCGGAAATTTCGCGTTATGGAAAAAGGCATGCGTAAAAACTTTTATAAGCATACCCAATCATTTAAGACACTTGTTAACACCACCTCAAACTGTTTTAAACCATTCCTTAACTATACATTACCATTTTTTACATTAAGAACGGAATTTTTATTTGTATTTATTTCTTTTAAAGCTGTTTTATTCGACATAAAATACTGTTACAATGCAAAATCAATGATCAATGGGAAAGAGGGATAAAATAAACTAGTACGGCACGTACAGCAAACGAATAAAATAATGCACTATATTGTACTGTACAGTAGATCCAGTAATTATATTTGTAACTTTAAAAAATAAAGATAATGATGATTTATGCTGCGTGGATCAAACCGTTGTTCGAATAGATATTTTAAATACAGTTGCATCGCTAATTCTTTTATAACGTTTCCATCTATGGCAACACCCTTCTTCCAGGTTTCTTTAATTTACAACACAAGAGCAGCTTCCATTTTCATCATTTTTGAGCTGTGCTCAGACACTACTCGGCGAAATTTTACGAATTTCCTTTTCTTAACTTTTAATTGTGCGTATGGAAGAGTGACTTATACCCAATTGTCGTGTTACCTTACTTTAGATATAACAGCGGTCTTAGGTGTCACTACATTTCATCAACTTTCGCATTTAGAATGAAAAAAATAAATGGAAAATGGTAGTTATTAGTATGCACTAACAAAGAGATGTTCATATTAGTACTCTGTAGGAATTTCAGCTGTCAGTGATGCTAAAGGAATGAAGGTTCATTTGCGAAAAAGAAAAAAAAATTTTAGTAGCCAATAACAAAGTCGATACTTACGCACCACGATTCACTTCCGAAAATTTTAGTGTTGATGGCGATTGATTCGCCTTAGGTCAAAAATTCTTTACTGGGGAAAAAATCGCGTTATAGCCAATTCGCGTAAGTCGAATCGCGTTGTAGCGGGAGTCGACTGTATTTGAAAGTCGCTAGGCTAATTTGGCGATAAACAATGGAGTTGATATGATTATCGATTGTTTTACACCAGAAGAGGGGCGAGAGGGATTTTTTTTTTGTCCTTTTCTCAAATGATAACTTTTCTATAGTTTAATTCTTTTTCATATGGAGGTACGGCAATTCTTTCTGTCCTAGATGGTACCAGTGGCATAACTATGGGGGGGGGGCGCCCTCCACCCCGAACCGCATGTCCGAAAAAAATTGCACAGGAAAAAAAACGCAAAACGTTTCCTAAAAAAAAGGTTTTCATTTGAACAATATGCTTCAAAAAAAAAAACCCTCTGACCCTCCTCCTCCCGCCAACAGCATCATTATTGATCGCCTAAATGTTGTTTCAGGACTTAAAATGGCAAAAAATTCCGGAAAATCTCTGGAACACCACGTCATTCTCTAATGCTACCAAAAATGACCGACAATCGCGTTATAAGGACTTCAATTTAGAAAGATTTCCAATGTGAGGCCCTTACATCATTAAACCATCCAGAATAGGGAAGTATTCGATTTTCTAATTTTATTTTTATATGATAGAGTAACATACATGAACATCATCTGCGAAAAAAATTTTACGATACGACTAATACTTTTTTTTAAATAATTTTTTAAAGTTCACGCGCGAGTGACGTCATTTGCTTGTTAACGAAATCAGTCCTTTGACTGACGTCACTGCCGCGCTGCGAGGCGGTGGGGTTGGCTAGGACAAAGAAGTGCTTGGCGATCTTTGGGGGAAGGCGCGGGAAAACAAGAGCCTTCTAACAGCAGCGCGCATGAAAGGCTAGTGAAAATCCTTTGCTGTCTGTAGGGTTTAATGCATTTTGCGATTGTTTTTAATTTGATTTTCTTTGTCATGGCTAGTAAAATCAATTACAAGTATTGCTTCGTTCCTGGATGCGTATCTACATCTAAAAAAACTCCTCTCAAGCGATTTGTTATTATTCCGTCCCAGCAGGATCTTCGAAAGAAGTGTTTTCAAGTGTGTTTATTAATTAAAATTTGAAAATGAAAATTTGCACTGCATTTTAATTAAAAACTATGTCGACTAAGAAATACAGTTTGAAATATATGTTCACAACTGTTCATAAATAAATGTTTAATAAGCATATGACATATTTTTTTTTAAAAATGCAAGTAAACAAAGGAATTTAAACCCTGCACAATAAACTTAAATAGAAAGTAATAGATGCATTACTATTAGCATTTTAATAACAATGCAAAAAATATTAATACTTTCTTTTAACATTCAAACTATCTTCAAATTTTAACTATTACAAATTGATAATTTAAAAATACATTTTCAGTTATTTTATGAAATGAACACCATTTTCAAATTTATTATTTTTATCAAAAGAGCAAAAAAAAATATTTTTCCTTTTTTTGCTAAGTTGCACAAAAACTCAAGGATAATAAACATGTATTAATGGATTTAAAACAATTTTCCACAAAAAAAAAAAAAAAAAAAAACCAACTTTTATCGCCAACAAAGCGAAAAATTTTCATGCAAAAACTGCTCTAAAACTTAGTACTGGAATCACTTGCAGTAGGGTTGTTACAAAATGCGCGCCTCATTAAAAGCCGCCAAGTAAGAACTGGAATAGCGCTCTGACATTGTAATTTATATGTTCAGATAAAAAAACCATCGACACACAAATGGAAATGATCAATCTTGATAAGGGAAAATAATGCGAATAATATGAACTGCAAACATAGACGGATATGTACGTACAATTTTAAAGAATAACAATGGTGAAACTTTGTTGTTTCACTCCCCGTACTTCTAAGGACATTAAATCTCTCGTCCTTTCGAAAAAAGCCAAACACCATGAATGACTTTACTTGAGGAAGGTTATTGGATTGATCTTTCGTGAATCCTAGCTCCATGATGGGAAAAATGCTGGTTAAAGGCTTTAAAAAGGCTGAAAAAGACAGTGCTATTCACCTCCTGGTAGGCGCAACACGGCATGGAAATGGAGCTCTGATCGGAACAGGGAAATGACGTCAGCTGCTGACGTTTTAGGCCACACCTCTTTTTTGCGCATCGCTCTTTAAAAAATTCATAAAAAATCAATCGTTGGTTTTAAAATTCCGGCCATGGTGAATTTTTGTGTTTTGTAAACCTGTCAACAATGTGCAATAGTTAAAATTGGAATATTTGATAGGTTGATACTTCCCTATTGCGTTTTAGAGCTAATTTTGAATATTTTCGGAGAATAATCCCCGCACCCCTTCCCCATTTACATCATCTAAGATCGTTGGAAATTGTGTTTCAAAAAACTGCACAAGATTTAATTGAGATTGTGTTTAGAGACTCCCCAAGGGGAGTCTCTAAACACAATCATTTTCCATAACAGTTCTAAAAAGTTAACAATCGTGCTTTCGAGATTTTAAATTGGAAAAATTTCCGAGGGGACATCCCATGAAATTCTCCTTCCCCTAACATCACCAAGGTCGTCTAGAATTGCATTTGCAGAGCTAGTTTGAGGAAAAAATTTCAGAACACCCCGAATCTCGTAACATCGTTGAAGATCTCCTAAAATGGCGTTTTTGGAACTTCTATTTCGAAAATTTGCTGGAAAGAGACCCTAGACACCATTCTTTTCCCAAACGTTACCAAAAAGGCCAACTATCGAGTTTTAAAGACTTCAACTTTTGGATCATTTCTGAGAGAACCCTCGAACCTCCCCCCCCCCCCACTAATATCTGTGAGATAATAGCTCTAAAAGCGCAGTAATAGACAATCTATAATTTCTGAAAAATTACAGGGGAAACCCCGGGCGCCCCCCTTTTTTTTGAGAGCCATTATTTCATATTACTAATTATTGTGTTTCTTTGTGTGTAGAACTGTAGACAGATCTATAGACAATC
The DNA here is from genome assembly GCF_026930045.1 of Uloborus diversus. Lineage (NCBI taxonomy): Eukaryota > Metazoa > Arthropoda > Arachnida > Araneae > Uloboridae > Uloborus > Uloborus diversus. The sequence continues at coordinate 125,135,688 of NC_072740.1, forward strand.
CAGACAAATAAATTTTTCTTGTTATGGAGGCATTAAAAATTTTTTTATTTTTTTTTAGAAAATTGCTTGAAAAATCGCAGATAGGTATGAAATACGAAACTCAAACTAGCTCTGATAGAATTAAAAGAGATCAACTGCTAATATTTCAATTAGACCTAGAAATAATAGAAGCACTACACAAGTTCCAACTGCCCAAAAAATGCGGGAAATACAGAATTTCTGATGCACAAATTTTCCAGATTGTTGAGTGTATGAAAGTTCGAGAGCATTTAAAAGCATTCTATGTAATAAGGTTACAAAAGCCTAAAAAGCAAAATGTTTTCGTAATTATTTTAAAATAAAAGCAAAAATTAACAAAATCGCGAAAATGGCCCTTTAAGATAATCGCCCCCCCCCCCCCCCCCCCCAGTTACAGCAAACCATTCTGATGTACGATAACAAATTATGTGTATGCAGGATCCAAAATTCGTTCAAAACATTGTTTTCATGCTCTTCAAAATATTTATTAGCAACTTTTCTACCTTTGACTAAAGAAGAAATCCTTTAAATAATGTTCGGTTTTCCGAGATTTCCGGAAAACAGAAGTCCGGACTTTCCTATATATATGCAGTTGGCTCTGTTTAACGACTTCAAAGGGACCACAAAAAATCGTCCTTAAGTAGAAAGCGTTCTTAAATAGAATGCTTTTAAAACTATAGCGAACCATCTGGGACCGTGAAAAGTCGTCGTTAAATAGAGCGTCGTTAAACAGAGAGTCAACTGTATATATATACACGTGTGTGAAAAGGAGACTAAATCCCTCCCCCCCGCTTCATTTTTTACTTCGCGATGATCCAAGATGTAACCTCCCCCCCCCCCCCCCGAAACTATCGTCTAGTTACGCCACTGGATGGTAGGACTCGACCGATGCATCGGCGCCGATGGTTCAACAATTTAGCCATCGGCATCGGCAGCCGATGCTAACTTGCAGGAAACATCGGCCCATCGGCCTTAAAAAACATCGAAAAGCCGATGGAATTGGCCGATGTTTTTGAAAAAAAAAGGACCTTTGTTGTTTTACTTTTTAATACAAAGTAAAGGGAGTTATTGTTTTTATATAAATTGTTTACTTAAATTTCAGTATGAATTTCTATTTTAGTCACAACTGGAAGAGTTTTTAATACTGCATTCAGGTACCAAACAAGTTAATTGTTGCGTTGTTTCCTGCGGATGAATGTACGTATGTATCTCTTATAAGTCATAACTCAAAAATGGTAAGCTGTAGAAGGCTAAATTTTCGCATGTGGGATGTGCGTACGTTCCAGTTGTGCACTTCCCTTTTTGATTTCGATCGGATGTTCTAAAAATCCTATTTACTCATTTTTTGTGGCTATTAATTACTTATTTCAATGCAAAACTCATATAGCGTCTCAGACTGACGATCATTTGGTGATATATTGCCGAATTGGAGACTATAGAAACAAATATGAGTTGGCGAAACCGGTTTTGTTTCATTTTGTTAGATTCCCGTTGAACGGAAGGATATTTTTAATTTTTCTATATTTGTATTATGAATCACAGTAATGCAGTCTTTTCTGTATCGCTTCGGCGAAGCTACAAGTTTGGGGCCCTATTTCTCTATCACAGAAGTTGTAAAACATTTATCATAAGCATTGTTGTAACTCCTACGGTTCCAGTATGGTTATGGGGCCTCACGCGCAATTGCAACATTTGCTATATTTTAAATCCCCCACTGCACGTCAAAACAAACTCGGGTGCAAGTTTTAAAAGGGTATTTCTACTCAATGTTTATGATTATTTTAAACTCTATTTTTTACGACTATTTTTTGTATTTCCGAGAAAACCTGCGAGCCCCTCCTCCAAATCCCAGTTTCTGAAATTAAACTCTAGTTGTTCTTCTGAGTTGCTTAAAACTAACATCATCCATAAAATTAGAGTTTCTTTTCAAGCTTTATCTATTGTTTAGGAAGAATTCAGAGCATTAATGTAAGAAATTGATTAAAGACGTTTTCAATGGTAGCATAACTTGGAAATCAAAGGGACTTTTGAATTTTTTTCTTCGGAAGTGCTGGAGTAGCTTCAGAAACTCTTCTAGGCGTTGGTAGTAGCGGTTCTGTACTAAAAAAAAAAAAAAAAAAACCGAGGCCGAAGTTGGGGCCGAAGTTTAATGTTGTGAGTTACTCCAAAATCAGAGGGTGGCCCCCCTAACCCACACTCGTCGTTTCAAGCATTTCTTGAATATTTAGCAATTATTTATTTTGATCAAGAAATATCATTTTGCGTATTTCTTATACCTGTTTCACCTATATTTCGTAATGCGCTATCTTTTTGGCATCATTAATAGCGATCGATTTTTTTTTTCTCTTGTAAGTAACTATTTTTATGTATTTATATAAAATCAATGAATAAGTTATTTTCGTTTTCATCATATTTCTAATAATATGTTATAGAAAAGTTTGAAGGATTTTCTATTATGGAAATTTTTGAATTTCTGAAAATTGTTAAATTGAAAAATTTAATTTGAACTTGTTTGTAGTGCTTCATAAGAGATTAAACAATCAAATTGTTCAAAATTACGTGTGCAAACATCAGATCGAGTAGTATATGTATTCAGTTATTAACTTGGTCTAAATATTGAGTTTGTTTATTGTGGCTGCGTTTTAAGAACCTCGCTCTTTTCATGGCTATTTCTTTTTTTCGCAAAATTTATGTCACTGTTTATAGCTTTTATGAAAAATGCAAACTTTTCAGTTCATAAATTTTAAATAAGTATAAAAATATAACTATTATGATTTAATATTGTAATTTATCTGTTACCTTTTTTGTTTAATTTGATGACTAAAAAATGTCTACGTGCAATCTTTCCACTTTAATTGCGTAATTTGTTGACGGTTTCATAGTTTTATTCTTATTTATTTATTCACTTTTCGAATAATTAAACAATATAATTTAATGATTTTTAACTATGTTCAGTGTACCTAAATCCATACATTATTATAATATTACTGAAATCTTAGTTATATGTTCAATTTTAAAAAAAACGAATCAGTTGGTTATTAAACAGCCTCTTTGTTTTTCTTCTTTTTCTTTTCTTTTTATTTTTTTTGTAATTTTATAGCTGTTGTTCTTTGTCTTCCATCATACAGCAGTCAAAAAAGGAGAAGTATAACTTCACCCTATACAGATTGTACGTAGTACGATCCAAAAATTTGGAGACAAGCTGTATAAAACCTTACCCAGAATAGTTCACATTACCGAAGCACATCCACCTTCAAAAGGTTACCCTTGAACTACTATGTACTTCTGCCAGTGTTCATATAACTTTTGGAAACACTCCTGGAAGCCATTTTTCGCTACGTTCTGTGATGCTGCTTTACCTTCTCCTGACGGAAGAAAGCGGCGTCCATGCAAATGTTTTTTTTTTTTTTTTTGCTGGGAACAGGTACAAGTCGCACGGAGCTAAGTCCGATAAAACGTTATGTTATTTGTTTGTCATATCAGAGTATTGACCAATCGAACCGTGCATCCTCAACATGAAAGTCGCCTTCTTCCCCACGATGAAGTTAAAGCAGCAGCGCAAGAGGTTGCGATAAATGTCTTCCAGGAGTCCTTCTAAAAGCTATACGAACGTTGGCAGAAGTGCATTGTCGTTCAAGGTGACTATTTTGTAGATAGATGTACTTCGGTAATGTGAACTATTCAGGGTAAGGTTTTATGCAACTTGCCCTCGTATGAGTTTTCAACTTACGATTTCATAACGCTTTTGAGTGACGCAAGTTTACGCGCATGAAGACGTCACAAGAGAATTTACGATAATTAACTAAGGAGGCGCTCAAAATGGATATTTCGATCATCTATATGTTCTTAGGTACATATGCATGTACAAATGTGCCGAAAAAACTTGTGAAGTTTCAATTGGGTGGTCGTAAAATAGAAATTTAGATCGAAATCTGATTTTTTTTTTTGTGATTACAATTCCTTATTCGTAGAAAGGAAGTAAAGTGAAATAAATCAATGATAGCTTAAATCCCTGACATTGTTATCAATTTATTTCTATGGTTTTTTTTTTTTTCCATCGGCCAACGGCATCGGCCATCGGCAATCGGCCATTTGGAGGAAAACAATCGGCCATCGGCCATCTTTGAACAATCGGCATCGGCCAAAAAAATGCCATCGGTCGAGCCCTACTGGATGGTAGTGTTTTTTAATTACGATGTTTTTCTGCTGGGGGGGGGGAGGGGGACAGAAATTTCGTTTAAACGTTTTCATTAGAAAGATTGGATCCTTAATCAATGGGTTGCTGTAGCACGGTCGCTTGACGAGATCGGAGATAAAAAAAAAATAGAGTTGCAGGAATATTTTACAATTTGAAAGCTACTGTTCATGTCATTGTCTTTTGTGTAGATTTGGCGACATTTTTTTGGTTTTTGAAGAGTGTTTACGCATATCGGAAAAGAAAATGATTATTACGCATCGGAGGGAGGGGGGGATTCCTTTTTATCGAGGGACTTTTTTTTTCCCTTGATCGGATCGAGTTCGCTGAGCTCGCTTTTTCAGCTGGGTTACGATAGCGGGGTTGCTTGGCGATAAACAGATTTGCGAGATTATCTGCACTCTCACGTGGCCCCACTATCGGTAAGATGGCATTGCCACGAGAATTTTGAAGCCTAGTTTCCTCACTAGACGGAGGCACAAGGCTCTATTTGATGTGAAACAGCACTAGGAATTTAATTTTGCCAAGAGATACTCCATGCCAAACGAGTACTCGAGGGATCCCTTACATGCCGCATAACCATACGACATGGACACTGTCGATTTTCTGCATCTTGAAAATCCACCGACGGAAGTCAGGACCGAACCTGCACCTTTGGGCGTAAGAGACCAGCATCTAACCACTGCAGCACTCAGTCAGCAGCTACTGTTAATGTAGTTTAATTTTGTTTATTTGGCAAAACAGTAAACATAGTGTTGCGGAATTATTCTGCATTTGAGAGATACTATTTGATGGTCTTTTTTGCTTATTTCAACAAATTAAAAGTCGTTTAGTTCTTTGAATAAAAAAACAAAAAGTGCCAACTAATAAAATTATTATACACCACTGACGACTAAAGAATTTCCCCCACTTTTTTGCATTTGTCTCATTTGCTGCAGCTGCATGAAAGCTACAGCTAAGTTCCTGTACAACGATTTCAAGGGACAGCAAATTTCGTTTGTTGCAATAGAATTCAAATAATGCAATGGCAAATAAAACGGGACTGAAAATTTATTTCGTTGAAACTGATATTTTGTTGTATTAATACTAACTGTAGTGAGATTTTACTGTATTTCAATGTCTGACTTTCCTTTGCAACATCACTGTGCTGCCTAAATGCAGTACTGTTATTCTATGGACCAAACAAAGGTCTAAATATGTTAAAATGTTCCAATACTTTTCAAACTGATTGATGAAAATTGATTTTTTTTTTCTCGAGGAAAGAAAACTATTACCTGTTTTTTGTCTAATTCACCAGGTAGAACGTTTACAATTCGCAGATGAGATTTGGCAACAATACTCTTGTTTACTATTTTCAGTATCATATGAGTACAGATTATGATGGCAGGAATTGCAAGGTCAAGACTGGCTACAGAGCGAAGAATCTGGAGGAAGAAGCACCCCTTCCTCTTCGTTGCAAGACCTTCTGCTACTAGTCCGATGATTTGGGAGTGTGGGATTCCTGGGAAGCGATCGACCTCCTGGGAAGGGGGATTTTATAGGATGCAGATGTTCTTCTCGGACGAGTATCCTGCCACTCCCCCAATATGCATCTTTAACCCACCCATATTCCATCCCAATGTCCGTCCAACGGGAGAAATACAGCTAAATCTATTAACTGAGGACCAAGGATGGCGACCAGCCACAACAATTGAGCAAATACTGATCGCCATTCAAGACATTTTGGGGAGAACCTGCACTAAGCGAAGCAGTGTCAAGGAGAAGCTGCAGAACTGTACATGTATAACAGATTGGACTACGAAATTCGTATAACAATGCAAGCCAGATCCATGGCTTTTGAACGAATGATAGTAATTGTTAGTGTGTGATAAATTGTAAATGTTAAATTGTAAATATGATAAATTGCAAATATGAAAAAAATTATTTTCCATTCTTGTGGCTATATTATTTATTGTTACTTTTAGTAACTCTGCCATTGCCGGTCCCAAGCCCGGACGAGAAAAGAAGAGGGTGCCTAAAGTTCCATGGCATAACTGTTGCTGGTCAGTGCAGCTGAAAGGCTCTCGACCAGACTGGAAAGGCAAACCAAATTGAAGGTGTGGTTGTGGTAACCATGCTGCAGGGCTAGAAAAATCTTCAAAATTTTACATGCCTGCCAGGCATGTTTGTCTAAACAGTACATGCCCCCTCCCTCCCCCCAAAAAAATTTCATGCTCAGTTTTTTTTTTTTTTTACTGTATGTTAGTAAAAACATTTGAATTGGTCGTATAGCATTGATAAGACAATAAATTAATTTAATAGCTTAATATCTGAATCTAGAATTCTTTTAATATAAGACAAAAAAAAAAAAATTAGTTTTAAACAGTACATAAGTCGTCCTTAAAGTTTACAAAATTTAAGTTATATTACCATTACACACCTGCCAACATCTACTGGAAAAAAATTCAGTAGATGATTGAGACACACAGCAATAACACATTTTTCATTGTTATTCAGGAAAAAATAGAAACTTTTCAGTATCCATCCAAGTACAAACTAAATGCAAGTTCCTTACATTACACACACAAGCGAGAGAAATGCTCAAAATGTAGGAACATCCCGGAAAATCCAGCAGAGTTGGCAGGTATGCCAATATTATTGTTGACATACATGTCCGTCAACAGTTTCGGTTTCTTTGTTGTAAAATAACCAGTGATTGTCACCAATGGCTCAAAATTCTTTGATTCCACTATCAACTGCAATTCTCATCAAACTGCTACTAGCCTCTGTGGACAAACTGAAACACAGAGAGGGTTTTTTTTATTCAATTCACGGCACTGAATCCTTTCTCACACAATGCAGTTTTGCTGGGAGAAATGCAGGGCATAATCTACATAAGTAAAAGAATATTTATTAATAAATTCTTTTTTCTTCAAAAAAGGTAAGTAACTCAGAAGGTTTGATGACGTTGCCCACATTTTGTCGAAAGTTGCTTTAAAATACACTTACAGCCAAATGAGTTCTTCGTCACTAAGGGTTTTGGTCAAAGTGACTGCAAAATTCAGCCACTTCACTATTGCCATACGCCGCAAAAGCAGGATTTTCTAACGTCCAATAGTTGAAGTTAAAAATATTAAATAGAGAAATTGGGGATGATTTTTGAAACTTTTGAAACCCATTGTCAACACACAGTAATACATAATCAGAAAGGTATTTCATAATCACAAATGCTTTCATGTGATAACCATCAGTATGTGCATAAGTGGCTGGTTCATGAAAAAGAATGGGGGTCAAAAGAACAATAGGTGTTGGGGAGAGGGGGCGTGGCCCCTGAGACTATGTAATTATAGAATTGGTCTATTATATGTGAAATATGGCATCAAAAATTGGTATGGATGGCCACTGTAGACTTCACTTTCCATTTTAAAGTTCTATTCTTATGAAAAAAGATGAGAAAAATTCATGTATTTGAAATTTTTAGTCTTTCGTGAAATAAATCAATCCTCCTCATGAAAAATATTTTCAATCAATCATTAATTTTTAGCTCCTGAAAAGTAAAGGGCGCAATTGCAACCCCCACCCCCTGTACAGGCCGTCTCTGAGTAAGTGGCAGAGAGGGCCAACAAGAGGTCATGTTAGACTAGTTGGTAAGTCAGTAGTCACAGTGGTATCTCTTAAGTGTGTTATGGGGGGTCCTGTGATCAAAACTGACTACAGTTTAACTTTAGTTTAACGATACCAGATTTAAACAATGTCCTCAATTTAACGATAGATTTCACTGCATTGAAATGTATATGCTCCTCGATTCAACGACAACCTTGATTTAAACGATGACTTTTTCTAGTCCCTTGACAATCGTTAAATTGAGGTTGTACTGTACATCCAAAATTATCAAGTTGTCAGCTTGAAACGTTAACAGAGTTGCTAAAATATCGACAATATCCAGCCATTAATGAGGAGTTTAAATAGACTCTTTATGTTTGTCTAAATATGATTTTAGCTTGAAATAAATTGATAAATTTTAAGGATTCGTTAAGTTTTCAATGAAATACCAAATTATAAAGTTTGATAAAGAAATGCTAGATTAAAAAAAATTACATGCCCAGCCGAGCATGCAAGAGCAAAAGATTCATGCCTAATCGAATTTTTACATGCACAGGGCCACGTAGGGCAATATAATTTTTGAGTACTGCCGTGCTGAAGAGAGTATGGCATGCCCATATGGCAACTGAGGTTCAAGGTTGTCATTAACTTTTAGTGATCTTAAGTTACATATAAGCCACCTGTATACATCATTTGAGGAGCATAGATAGTTTTTACATGTGAATCGGGTTAAAATTCCGCAATACATAGCTTTTGTGGTGTACAATTGTTTTTTCTAGAGTTATTCACTCTTCTTATAGTTACGTTCATTTTCCTTGGGGGAGGGTGGACAGGTCCGCTTTTTGAGAGGGTCAAGGGAGGCATTGCCTCCTCAGACACATTCAGAAAATAACTATTTCCATAAATTTGGCTTAATTTTTCCTCTTTTTCGACACAACATACATCGACTATTTGCCTTTTGCACGTACCCTTTTAGAAAAAATTGAACTATCAGGCCTTTGGGGGGGGGGGGGGTATTTATTTTTCTTTTTAAAGTTCAGTGAAAAATTTTTCTGAGGATGAGGAGCATTTTTAATTGAATTGTATGCATTCTTTTCTAGCAGCCTAGTCAAGATACCTGGGGGAGAGGGAATTTTTTCAATTTGTTCCAGTAATAATGCAGATTTTAAAGAAACAATCCAACAGGCAACTCGGTATGTCTATGGATTGTTTTTCTGGATATGTTTTTATCGTTATTTTATTGTTTCGTTGACAACTGGAATGAACTTGATCAGGTTGAATAATGGACTTGGCTGTGTTTACGTGGATTTCAAGGTAAGACAATTTTGTTATAGGCAGGTACTGTCCCGTGGATGGCTAATTATCGGAACTTGTTTTCCTAATTAGTCGAGGCGAAACCCCCTGCTTTTAGTTTCAGGTTTGAGCTCTAGTTTATTGTTTTTAGTTTAGCAAGTGGTGCTTTTGCCCATTGTTACTCTATATTGCATGTACTGGAGCTTAAACATTCTCTTTTAGTTCATAGTTAAAATTTTGGTCTTTTGACCATATTTAATGAATCCTCCATGGCTGATGAGCTCTGGATTCACACTTTATCTTTTCCTACTTAATAGCTGTTTGCATTTTTCTTTATCATCATTAATTATTTTTAATTTGTTTAATATTTGAAATTCTGTTTGCTTAATTTTATATTTACTTGGCTTTTTAGTTTTGCTGGTTGCGCATCTATGGGCTCTTGGTGTGGTCTTTTCAATATTTTTCACTTTTATTATTATTATTATTATTATTATTATTATTATTATTATTATATATATATATATATATATATATATATATATATATATATATTAATGTAAGGAAAGTTATAAAGCTGAAAAATATAAACAGTAAAGTCTAATTTGCGTTGAATAGAAATTTTTTGCTCTTGCGATATTAAGCCTCCCATTAAGTTTAAACATTCATTTTAAGAAAAATTATTTTTTTATTATTCATTTGCAATTGTTGAATTGAAAATGTGTTCGCTAATAATTTTTGAACTTTTCATTTAAATATATTATTTAATTTTTTAAAAGGAATAGAAAAAAAAAAATTTCAAGAAAATTATAAATTTTAGGCCTCTTGCTGGACATTTTAAATATTTTTGTGGTACATGCAGAGCTATAGGGGTAACATTTTATCAACATGAATTATGGTAAGACTTAGAGAAGAAACATTTCAACTCTCGCAAAGCTCATGCAAGACGAAATTGAAATAACAATGAAGTCACTGTCAAATACAAGCTAATAAGAGTTTGGATATTTTCTTTCCTCGATTAGGGGTCACCTGGAGCTTATCAAGAAGTGAAGTCCTCAAGACTCAGGAATAATGGATGGATATGGCACCTTGGTTTCCCCAAAAAGGATCTGTACAGCCGTGGAAATGCTGAGTGACAACGATCCCTTTTTGTAAGATCATTCTAGCATTTAATATACAATAATTCATTTAATTACTGCTTTGTTAGTTATATTTAGTAATAATTAAAATTAGCATGCAGTCCCTTGAAAATTAACTCAAGGATGAGAGAATCAAATATTGTTCAAGACAAACATTCTTGTCCGTAACAGAGAGGTGTCTGCAGGAAAGGGGTTTTACAATTATATTTGTTTATTTTACATTAATTTTTTACTCAACTTAAATAGTTATAAATTACACTTAATGTCTCCACAACTGTTTAGTTTACTAGTTTTTTAAACAGATATCAACTATTTTATCAGGTTATGTTATATCAAGTTGTCAAACCTTACCGGGATGCAATAACGACTGGAAATTTTTGGATTCATCATTGCCACAAAATTTTCCACTCTGACATATCCTTTTATAAATCTAACATGATTTGCAATAAAAACTAGATAGTTTTAGTTTTAACCCCCCCTCCATACGCACTTTATACAGCTGATCGCATTCAAAACATCAACAGTTTTGAGCAACTGGCTATTAGTTTTAGTGTTTTTACTCTTATATCTCAAATGCATTAAAACTAGCAAGCTGATGAAATTTGAAGACTCAATTCCGAAAACCAGAAGTTGACATTTTGACGGAATGTTTGCCAACAAGAAGTTGGTCTCTATTTTGTTTACAAATTTGTTTGAAATAGAGTGTCATTGATTAATTAAGAAAACAACATGCCTCTTTTCTCCAGCAGACATTTTATCCAAAATCATAAGCTGATCTGACATGATACTTGTTCACTTAACACCATTCATCCAGGCTCTTTTTAAAAAGTCATGTTAAACATCTTTAGAATATAGCTTACCAGAGCAGCTTTCTGTCTGTTAAAATTGGGTTTCTTTCTGCCAAACTCTATAAAACAAGTGGGCTTTCATCAACTGCATAAACGTAACAAACTTCCCAATGTTTAGTTCTTTTATTCTCGAACTTATTTTTATATTTTATTCCCGAGTTCAACTGTTCGGAAAAAAGGAAAGATCCATGTAAATAACTTCCAAAAGTGTCAGTGTCCGTACGAGAGGGTTTTCTAATAGATTAGGCTCAATGCCTTACTAGCGGAGAATTAAAAACTATCCCCATAAGAGAGGTGTCGTTAAGAGGGAGATTTACTGCTCATCGGCAAAACCATGTGACCTCTGACATATCGTTAAACTCCACCTGCAGACACGGGTCATTTACGTAGCCACAATGTAGGAAATTGGAAGTTTCTTGGATTATTCCAGAACCCTTAATCAGACCCAGACCAAATTACCATGGGACCACCTGGGAAAAGTATACCCTTTCAAACAAATAATTTTTCAAATTGTTCCAAACGACTTCGAGAAATTGAAGAACATACATAAAAAGCCGCAGAAGAATGTTTAACCTGCTTTTTTGAAGTATGTTAAAAGTGATTCAATGTGGTTTTGCAAAAAAAAAGTAATCTTTGTTGTCATCCCCCCCCTCCACACACCGGACAGGGGAGTGACAAAAGTCAAGTTTAACTTACATTTTGTCATAACTACATTATAACAGATTTAACGATAGTCAAGAGACTGGAAAAAGTTATTGTAAAATCCAGGAGCATAGACATTCAGTGCAGTCAAATCCAGACCAGTGAAACTTATCAATAAGTTGAGGATTTTGTTAAATTGAAGTTATACTGTACATTGTACATACAAAAGAAAAATCATCACCTAAAGCAGCGGTAGGCAACAGGCAACCCATTAATCTCGATCGACCGGTTGATCTCAAGCTCATTTTCAGTCGATCTTGACATCATCCTGGACAATGTTGCTTTGCCAAAATATCATTAATAAACATTGTTTTCTGGGAAAAAATTAGGCTTAACTTCTTAGGCTACAGTTGTTTGAACATTTTTGAACACTTTGAAAAAAATTCACCTTTGGTTCTTGAAAAATGTCTGCAAAAATGTACCATGGATTTACAAAAAAACCTGGTATGAATGCTTTACAATTTGTTTAAGTTTTAAACAATGTTTTCAATGAGATTTTACCAGTGGCACAGCAAGGGAAGTATGCATGGGCGATATAACTTTCAACGGAAAATGACAGTTAGAACATACCTTTTATGTGACAAAAGTTACAAAACAATTGGTCAGTCATTTCTTGAGAAATCCTTAAAAAGTGTCCCAATACTTTTGGTTATATAGTGTATATGGATTCCCGACATTTTAGAATTAATGTTGCTTTAAGTGGGGGGAGGGGGGTAGGGACACACAGGAGAATAATTTATCATGTAAATAAATATTTAAATAAGTAACACGGCTTGTTTTAGCCAATTTTACAAACATCAAATAATTTCATCAAAGCATTCTACAATTTATTCAAGTTAATTTGTCATTTTTGGAGCAAGGACAAGAATGTCGCAGTTTATAGTAGGGGAGTCGAAAGTGTTTTTGGAATTTACTCGAACATGTCAGATAAACATTGGGAAGATATTTTATATCCTGGTTAGTACCTACACCAAATGTTGGCCCTTTTAGTTGGTGGATGCTTCTGGAACTGCCCATCAGATTAATAAAAAAAAATTATCATCAGCTTTATTGAAGCTCATCAGATTAACCCATTCATGCCGGTTGGTACAAAAATATACCAACCGGGAAAAAAATTATAATTCGTCCTCATATGATGCTATCTTCCCAATAGCTGTACATTTTACATAGTAAATAATCACAAAAAGGGAAAAAAATATGTTTACTGTATCTTTGTTAAAAACGGTCGTAACAGTAGCCTTAAAACTTGAATAAATCATAACTCCAAAAGCATTCGTCTTCTGTCAAAAAGTAAAATGCAAGTTTTGCATGTATTTTAGTAATTTCAAAAAGGTTTAAAAATTGTACCATTATTGTAACAGTGTATTTGATTCAGATATACTTTTAAAACGTTGTTTTTATCTTTGTTTCGTGTTATGAATTCTCTTTTACTTTCAATGGTAGAAAATTGTACCAATCGGCGAATATGTAGTCACTGTCTTGCTTCGGGCAAATGAAGTGTTTAATCTAAAATTTGTACAAATAAGTGATATTTTCAAAAGATTTTTAAAGTATTTTAGTAGTGTTGTTAATTTATTATGGACGTCATGGACGCAAAAAGCTGATAAGAGGAAATTCGATTAGATTTGAATATAAGCTGTGGGTGTTATTCTCGTAATACGGACTTTTATTTTTTTCGGTACCATATTGCGTCACCTAAACGAATTGGTATAGCATAAAATATTAGTATTGGTATAGTATTTGTATAGTATATTGGTATAGTATGGAAAAATAATAAGAACCTAAGTACCAGAGGAAACGCATGCCATTATGGACAATTTTTTACTTTTATTCCTGTGCTAAATGATATTCTTTCAACTTATACATTGAAAGATTATACAAATGTATGTTCCATTGGGTTCAAGAAATGAAAGGAAGAAATACACACACAATCAACCAAGAACAGCATGTGGTAATGCTGCAATAAAGATGATGCTGTAAAATGGAACGGCAGTACTGCAGTAGCAATTACAAGCAACAAAGTATTCAGGACATGATGTGAATCAAGCAGTAAATGAGATGCTTTTGAGAAAAATAATTTTAATATTCCAATATTGTAGTTATTGAAACACATAGCAAGTGCATCTGTCGGATAGACCTTTTTGATCCGTAGAAGAATACGGTATTAGAAATTGTTGCAAAAGAAAAAAAAATGTGGTGGTCACTTTTTTTTTTGGGGGGGGGGGGGGCAATTTCTGCAAAGTGCTATAAATGAATGGCGAATGTTCCAGACTTTTTGAAAAGAAGATTTGCTATTCATTCCGAGAAGATTGTGATGCATAAATATTCGGTTAAAAATATATTCAATTTGAAATTTTACTACATTTTTAGTATCTATTTTTTTCAAGTTCATATTTCATAAAATTTTATTTTACAAAATGAACACATTTTTTTTCTTTTGAAATAAATGAAATTGTAATAAGAAAACTCTTTTATGTAAGTGTAAGTAATATTCTACAATTATAAATAATTATAAGTGATAATCAATGCAATTATTGCAATCAAACAATGTAAAATTTGCAAACAAAATGTGCTCACACCATACAAACGTCGGTTGGTAGAAAAATCTACCATAAAAATAAAAATAGAAAATTTAACGGGAAAAATTAAATTTGTATGTAATGCACTTACTAGACATAAAATAAATAAATACTAATATAATTATCACTGTTTTTTTCGAAACCGGCATTAATGGGTTAAGATAAAGTGAGTTAATTACGAGCTAAAGGTTACACCATTTAGAAAACGTGATGATTTGAGCGTCACCTAAGGGTTTGGGAAGGTAACAAAGTTGTAAAAAAAATGTCTTGACATTCTTTAGTGTGATTTCTCTTATTTTAAAGGAAAATATGTAATCTGCTGACTTTTACAAGCGATCAAGTTCAGAGTGGACACATGTGCAGTAAGTGATCACAGCCGCTTACAAAGCTACAGTACTGTTAAAAATTGACTAGGGTGAGGTGGCGGGTTATTAGACAGCAGAATACTTCATTGGCTAGAAGCTATGACATGAGTTTTTTTTTTAGCGGTCCTATTAATAATACCCTGCTAAATAATCATCAGATTTTAGGCTACCATGACTGGAACATCAAGCCGAATCTTCTGTATAAAAATCTGATAAGAGTATTTCAATATGACTTTTTTTTTGAATTTTCAAAAATTTGCTATGAACTTGTCTCATTTCCAAAATGTCATTCTTTTGAATGGTGGCATTTAACCATTTAAGGTTCATTTGAGATCCTCTCTGAATATCAGACTTGCTCAAAAAAAAAAAAAAAAAAAAAAAAACAATTCTTTTCTATTTTCTACATTTCCAGATAGCCACCCCCATATAAATGAACACATTGAAGATAATAGCTTAAGCAATAAAATTTTAACTAAATTGTCTTATTTTAAATCTAGAACTATTCATCACCAGGGAAAGAATAGTTCTGAAATCATAAAAATTGAATAAGAACAGCTCATTTTTCTGAATCTCTCCATATTTAACTCTTTCACATATTATTACTTTTTAACTTTTATTTTTTTCCGCCTCAGTCCGTTTCGAAAATTTTTCAAAATGATGGAAATCTGTTAAAATGAAAACTTGCACCCCCTGCCATCCTTTACGATTTTAGAGGCAGTGTCTCTAATATTTTGAGGCTTTTCATCCATTATGATTCTAAAACCCTACAACATTACATTTTCAAAGAAAGAGTCTGTTCATGTTGTGCCTTCTTCACCCCCCCCCCCCCTTTCATTTTTTTAAGCTGTGACCCCACTTTTTTTGGTGCAACAGCCAACTTTCAATGAATAAAATTGTTCAAATTATGATCTTTTCATTTTGATTTCTACCCAATGATGTAAAAAAAATTTAGTTTTTACAGTTATACAAATGTGACGACCAGCAACACACTCTGGGCCCAGCTAAAATAAGTTACAAGAGTAATAATGATCAAACATTTTCTTTCAAGATTAATTTTTCTCACTTTAATTCAGCATTGATGACAGAGATTCAAAATTTAACTTCCCAATTACATTAATTGAGATGCCCTACTTGAATAACCCCTCCCTCCTTCTGGAAATTGTTTGTCTGCATATGGCAACTAATTAATGATGAAATAAAAACTCAAACAGATTAAGTTAACATTTTTAATTTTTTAAGCTATAAAACCATGGGCGGATTTGTGGGGGGGGGGGCAGAGGGGGCAATGCCCCCCAGTTTTGGGAGGACTTTTTATAGTAACAACACATCTTCCAAAATCTTAAAACAAAATCATGACTTTCTTTTTTGAATAGTTCAATGAAAATGAAGAGAAAAGCGAATGTCCTTTTCTGATGGGAGAAAAGAAAAGGAAAAAAAAAATAACATTCAATACAAATAGTACAACTGTCACTGGGGTGCTGAAAATGTGTAAATTCAGTATTTTGGACTGAAAACCGTTTGGGCAAGTATATGAATGAAAATATAGACTAAACAAGCTATACATCAAGCTGCAACACTTATAATAATTGTTGATTATTTTAACAAATTAGAAACTAAAGCAAAGGGGAAAAAACCCCTCCCCCATTCGCGCTAACAAAACGATCTACTCGTTATGATTTGTGTCCACATTTAGAGTATATTTGTGTTCTTAGTAGATTAATTGACCTTTTGATAAATCCTAAAAATCATTTTCCTTCTCTCTCTATCTTAAGAGAAAATAAATCTGTCGCAAACTGAAAAAATTTCAGTGACCTGAGTGTTTTGATTAAATGAATCTTTTTACTTAGAGGGAGAGTACAATTTTACTTACTTTATAAATACTGTTTAAAAAGTAAGGTAAGTCATAATCATCTAAGTCTAAGTGAGACTGTCCTTGTCATTATTGAAATCTTAATAATTGAGTCAAATATTTTAGAAAAATTTACTAAAATTTTATAAAAGTCTATAAAAACCTAACAAAGATTGGTAAAATCGTAAAAATCCTTTAACCATAAAAACTGACGAATTTTCGTAAAAATTACAAAAAAAAAAAAATCAAGCAAAAATCTGCAGTTAAGAATGAATTACAAACGGGACCGAATTTGCCTATAAGATAAACAAGCTATTGATTACGGCCCCTGCTTTGAAGTGGGTCCCTAACTCCCAAAAAAATTCATGATTCATTCCTTAAAAAATGGAAATTACTTGAAAAAACTAATTTCATTTTTAAGTGCTTGAAAACCTTGAATATTTGGGGAAACGTGTGGCTACAAACCTTAAATTTTAAAATTTCTAACAAATGGTAGAGGGGGAGGAATGCCAGAATATGTCAAATTCAGCTCCTTGCCACATCCTGTATTAAAAATGTAAAAATCATGGTTCTCACGTTGGTAACATATTATTTAAAATAAATTTTTGTGACTCGCATATTCCATATCTTGCTATTTATTCAATCCCGAATGCAGTATTTTGGAAATTCTTTTGTATTGATTGCTTTTATCTTAGTTACTTCTGCATATTGTCTATCTGTTTAGCACGGAAAAAAATACACACTACTTCTATTTCTATTCATTTTTGCCCCACTTGCAACTGAAGAAAAGTTGTTGTCATGAGAAATCTATGGTTTGTTTTTTCTTTTAAATTTAAAATAACTATTTCTCACAAAGTTAGAACAGGACTGTAAAAATTTACAATCAAGTACTAAAATATCAGAGACTGGAATGTACAAATGAAGTGTGTTAAAGAATTTAATTTATTCTAGAGTCCTTGAAAATAATTAGATAAGTCTGAAAATCCTAAGCAAAGTGGGCTCCAATTACTTCTACTGCATATGGGCTTCTCTTCCAATGCTTCTACTGCCATGTCAAATCAACCAAAAAAAAAAAAATTTCAAATTTACCATCTCAGATTTTCATGAAAATTTCAGGGATTATACTGTTTGACATTCTAAATCCAGATCTACTTTTTAAAAAAATCTATCTTTTTTGGTTAATGAGTTATTAATTTTTTAAATGTGTAAAAACTCACGTTCTTTTACTCATCTGTTGTGCTTTAAAATGCTACAATTTTAGTCCCATGGGGCCAATACATTTGGTTAACAGCTCATTTTAAAGAGAATTGCATGAGCTTTAATTTGACATGCAACTTGCATATTTCTCTTGAATTTTTAATATTTTTTTAATTTTTAAAATTTAAATTTTTTTTAAGTTAGTGTTTTTTAAAATTTTTGAAAAAAATATGTTTAATATGTTTTAATAAATACATCCTAAAAATTTCAGAGTGGGGACATGATGGGATCAGCAGTTATAGCAAATAATGCAATGGTGCTACTTAGCATTTGTTTAAAAATTAAAAAAACAATAAATAAATAAAAAATACTTTTTTAAATGCACAAAACTATTTTTCACAATTTAAATTTATTTCAAAATATACATGTTTTAGTTTTTTTTAATAATATTATAAACATTTTGTAGTAAAACTATAAATAGTTCAATTAATTAAAAAACCTTTAAATTTCAAAAAAATTTTGGTTATCTTTTATTCCTTTGAAGTTCAGTAAACAGAACTGTCACAGAAACTTCGAGGATGTAATTTTGAAATGTATAAGCACAAAGTAGAATTCGATAAATAAAAATACCTTGTGGCAGATAAGTCTTTCATCTCCTCAGTTTCGAAAGTAGCTTTTTACTCGCCTTTGAACTTTCAGATTCTGAGAGATTGTAAAATTTTAAAAACCACAATTATCAATACATCAAACACAACCTACTTTACTATTTGAAAGCCAGAATAAGAATGAACAGCTTCCTTCAGCTATTGGACTTAATACGTCACACACCTGTTTGAACATGTCAGGGAGTGTTCAACACGTATGTAAACAAGCTGCTGCACGATCTGCTTGTTCTTTAAATGGTTTTAATGCATTTCATTTTCAATTATATTTTAATTTACATCATAATTTTGAAATAAAATGCTGCCAAATTAGAAATTGCTTAGTTAAAAATAAAATTAAAAAATAATTTTAAAGACAATTTAAAATAAGAGTAATTTTAAAAAGTAAGAGTTTAATTTAAAAAATATGATTTTAAAAGAGTAAAAGAAAATAATCTAAAAAAATGTCTATTAAAAAATTATATATATATATATATATATATATATATATATATATATATATACAGTGAAACCCCTCCTAACGGACACCCCTTTAATGCGGACACCCCTCTTATGCGGACAGTTTTTAATTCCCCGGCAGAGAGACATTAAACCTAATGTATAAGGAACCTCTCTCGTACGGACACCCTCAAATACGGACACGGACACCCTTTTCGAAGTCATTTACATTGATATATCCTTTTTTGCGGACAGTATTTAAAACTTGAGAATTAAATAGCTACTCCATTGAAAGGCTTCATTTAATGCAAAGTCGACCAGCTTATACGGAGATAAAAAAAAATATTTCTTTGCAATTTTACTTTGCATCTACTGCGTAGCAAAAAATTTTCAGCTTGACACCGAAATGCATTCCAAAAAACATCATCAAATCGTCAAAAATAAAAGAAAAGAAAAGAGAAAATGATTATTCTGCAAGTTTCTGTCTGTATACCCCCACCCTCCCCCGTTGCCTTGTTCCTTTTCAGATGACTAACAAGCAGGCGTGTTGTGTTTAAGTGGAGCCGAGTTGAGTTGACGCGCCATCTAACAAAAATATTTTATAGAGAGTAAAAGTAAAGCCAATGCAATATCATAAAGTAAACTTAAGGGTTAAAGCATTCAGTTGTTTCATCGTTCTCATTGAAATGGCTCTGAATACTCATCGTCAGCGTCGTACTCTTTCTCTTAAAGAAAAAATTGAAGTTATAGATTTCGCAGAAAAAAATAAAATTGGAATACGGAACATTGCTGAAAAGTTTGGTGTGGGACGCACACAAATTTGCTGTATATTAAAAGGAAAAGAGAAGTTTAAGAAAGAATGGTTCATAAATGGAAACCAAGAGAAGAAAAAAGATTTTCCTAAAAGTAATGCCCTTGCAGTGGATGAAATTGTGTTTAAATGGTTTGTGTCCGCAAGAAGCAAAAATATTCCGATTTCTGGTCCTATTTTACAAGAAAAGGCGAAAGAAGCAGCTACTGAAATGGGTATAGAAAATTTCAAAGCTTCCAATGGATGGTTAGATCGTTTTCGAACGAGACATGATATCGTTTTAAAAAAAATATGTGGTGAATCCATGGATGTGGATGCTGACGTTTGCGAAAAATGGTTGGAGAAAGTGCCTAGTTTGATTGAAAATTACGAGCCATGTGACATTTATAACATTGATGAGACCGGTTTGTTTTATAGAGCTCTGCCAGATAAAACCTTAACTTTACGGAAAGAAAACTGCTCTGGTGGCAAAATCTCCAAAGAACGCTTAACAGTTTTGTTGGGTGCCAGCATGGATGGTACAAAATTAAAACCAGTTGTCATCGGAAAAGCAGCCAGACCTCGGTGTTTTAAAGGACTGGATATAAAAAAATTACCTGTAGACTGGTATTCAAATAGAAGAGCGTGGATGACAACCAGTGTCATATCTGATTGGCTTGTAACTTTTGATAAGAAGTTGGGGAGAGAAAAAAGGCATATTGTTATTTTTATGGACAACGCGCCCTCCCATCCCAAAGACTTTCACTTGAAAAATATAGAAATAGTCTTCTTGCCAGCAAACACAACATCGAAATGCCAACCTATGGATGCTGGGATAATTCAAGCATTTAAAATTCAATACAGACAACTAGTTATGAAGCATTTAATCAATAAAATGGAAGAAACTAAAACAAGTAGCGAATTGTCCAAAACAATTGATGTGTTAGATGCAATCAGCTGGGTTAAGCACGCATGGAAGGAAGTTAAAAAAGAAACAATAGTAAGTTGCTTTAATCGCGTTGGATTCAAAAAAGGATCTGCCACAGAGGAAATTGACAACGAAGTTGATTGTGACAATGATGGATCCGATTTGCAGTCGTTAATGCAACAAGCAGGGTTCACAAATGTGACCGCTGAAGACTATGCTCCCATCGACGACCAAGTTTTCACTGAAGAAAGCGAAACAGAAATTGCAAGCATAGTGCGCGAAATTAACGAAGATCATACAGTTGAGGACGACGATGAAGATGAACTGTCCGTAAAAGAAGACGTTAAAACAATTAAAAATGTTAACGAAGCTTTAAGCGTATTAGATGGACTCAGGGAATTTTCAATTAAACACAACGATCCTAAAGGACTAGACTTGGTACAAGAACTTAAGATACATTTCGAAAATGAAAGACTTTCATCGATCAAAACATATCAACAGACATCAATCGAACAATTTTTTAAAAGTACAAATTAGGTATGTAATTTTTATGCGAACCTGTTATTTAAATCTCTTTGAGTGTGCAAAACTGTAATATTTGAATTTAACCTGATAAAATAATTGTTTATTATGTATATGTTGGTAAAAACTAGTAAATTAAAAAAAATCTATGCATATGAAAGAGTAGAATTCACACATATTTCATTTAAGATTTCAAAAAACATAAACAAATAACTAAAGTTAATTAAATTTAAAAAACCTCTGTAAAGCGGACACCCCTCTCTTACGGACAAAAAAGTTTGTCCCGTTAGTGTCCGTAATAGAGGGGTTTCACTGTATATATATATATTACAAAAAAAGTGTCATTGTATTATTTGCGTTAACTGCTGATCCCATCATGTCCCCACTCTGAAATTTTTAGGATTTATTTAACCATATTAAAAAACATATTTATTTCAAAATTTTTAAAGGACACTAACTTTAAAAAAATTTAAATTAAAAAAAAAATATTAAAAATTTAAGAGAAATATGCAAGTTGCATGTCAAATTAAAGCTCATGCAATTCTCTTTAAGGGCAGTTCTCAAAAGGTGGGAGCAAACACAGACTTCAACTTTGAAGCTTCAACACCAAATAACTTTCATTTTAATTAACTCTAAAATTTTTGAGGTAAATTATAATGCTGTATAGAGACAAGAATTGACATAAATTATGGAAAAAAAGCTCTTCAAATGCCCTTAAAAAATATTTTCTTTGCTAAATGGCACAATTTTGGACATACCAAAACGTTAACTGAGCAAATGTACCATTTAAAAAAATTTTTTTTTAATTATTTCCATACGTTTCAAAAAAAAATTAAAGGCATGAATCTTACAATGAATAATTTTTTGTTAATATTTTACACAAATAATAAAAGTAAAGACAGATAATTTACTTTGTAAACGATTTTAGAAAAAAGTAAGTTTGAAATTTGATGCATGTCCAAAAGTTGCGATCTTTACAATGCTATTATTTGAGAACTAAGTATATGATGTTTTCGTTTTAAAGGTATTTATCGATCCTCAGAATCAGTTTTCAATTGTTTAAAAGTGTTTTCATAAGCTTTTATGCAGTATCTTAGAAGAAAAATCATTTTTTTTAAACATACATGTGAGATGTCCAAATCGCGTTACGGTCTTGACGCCGATAATTCTGTCCGTTTATTTATAATTTTTTTATAATCCACTGTCTTCTAACATCAATAAAAAAGATTATTATGATGTTATCTTCTGTAATCCATTAATATTTTGCCTAATTAATACGTTACACATTGAACAATACATAAATTACAGTAGAAACATGGCTGGTTATGATCGAACGAAAGCCATTTTGCGCGAAAATCGCCAAGCAAACCTCCGTTAGCGACAACACAGTATACGAAAAGCTAAAGGTTACCAGAGGGGGATTCCAGTTTGACAAATGTAGTTAATCGTCAGCTGCACCAGTTTTGGCGACGTTATCACCTGCGCTAGCAATTTTTTTTCCCGCCGCTTTTATTGTTTTAGAATTTTTTTTTCTCTTCTTTCTTTTAAACATAATTTAACGATCTGGAAATAGAAATACGAATTTCTTTTTTCAATAATTTTTTTTAGACATCGTTTTAATTCTTATGACATTAAAAAAAATATTCATTATTAAAACTGATGTCATTTTTTATTCTTTCTTAAAGCATATTTTGTTTATTTTTCCTTTAAAAATATATATGTCGTATTTGTTTCTATTTTTATTCCTTATTTGTCCCAATAAATCAAACTAGAAGTTTGTATAATTATTTCCATGAAGCTTTTTTCTACCTTTCATCAACTTCTTCAAAATCATTCCAAAACTTTATTATATGTAAAGAGCAGTATGTATAGCCATTCAAGTACTTCATTAATATCCTCTTTATCATTAAATTGCAAAATTCAAAAAGTAGTAAATAAAATTTTCATTGGAAAAGTTAAAAATCAGATTAACAGTTGTCAAAAATGGTGAAACTTACATTATGATGATGTCCAAAATCCGTTACCTACAGGACAACAATGTCCAAAATCTGTTACCTACAGATTGCTGATTTAATTTGCTAATTAACAATTTTTACAAATACCTGCTGTCTTTTCATGTTCATATATTGTGTTCTAGGTATGCATACTATAGAATAAAAGCAAAATTGATATCAAATTCGAAAATTTTTGAAATTGCTCAAAGTTAACTTTTTTGTTCCCACCTTTTGAGAACTGCCCTTAAAATGAGCTGTTAACCAACTGTATTGACCCCATAGAACTAAAATTGTAGCATTTTTAAGCACAACAGATGAGTAAAAAAAAGTGAGTTTTTACACATTTAAAAAATTAATAACTCATTAACCAAAAAAGATATTTTTTTAAAAAGTAGATCTGAATTTAGAATGTCAAACATATAATCCCTGAAAGTTTCATGAAAATCTGAGATGGTCATTTTGAATGATTGGTTGATTTGACATGGAATGACCTATATTGTTAATCTGTTTAGCCAGGAAAAAAAAATGATACACTACCTCTATTCCTTTTCGTTTTCTGCACTACTTATAATTTTAAAAAGGTTGTTGTAATGAGAAATCTATAGTTTTTTTTTTTTCAAACTTAAAATGGGTGATTCTTACAAAGTTTGAACAATACTGTACAACTGTATAATCTAGTTATCAATTTCTACGCCTATCCAATTAACCTTTATAAGACTACAAAACTCGGAATTTTACATCTATTTTACAAAATTTTCTCCGGGGAAGAACCCCCCCCCCCCCCGGCCCCCTAAAATTGTTGATATTCTATTTCCCACGTAAAAGGTAACCCTGCGTCACTCTCTTGATACCAGCTCCCTCTCTTAAGGACAGCATGAAAACACACATTAATGAAAACAACACACAAAAAGGTAAAGCACGGACTTATGCATCACAGTAAACAAAAAACATGGGAGTGGGGGGCAATAAAATGTTGCTAAAAAAATCCTCCCCCCCCCCCAAGAACTCAGTCCTAAATCCGCCTATGTATAAAACAAATGAAAAACTATCTGATCAAAGGACAAAGTGCTCTGTAACAAAACCATTACATTTCAGAAATAACAGGAAAATACAGCACATGCTTTGTTGCTAATATAGATATTTATATACATGAATATATTTGTCACAATAAAAATGCAGACAAGATTTAACTTTATACTTTGATTGAAACACAAGAAAAGGGGAGGGGGGAATAAGAGAAGATCAAACTAGTATAAAATGGACTGTACAAGCAGCAAAAATAAGTCAATATTTAAAAAAAATACCATTTACAAAATTTACATTATTTCATAAGTATTATTCTAACCAACTGTGCTCAGCCTTTGATTTTACATGGACCAATATACATGGCAACTCTTATATAGAGGAGAGTCGATTAAAACTAATTTATGTTTTAAACTTAAATCAGGAATGCCCCCACCTAGGGAGGGTCATGGCACAGACTGTCATTGAAATTTTTCAGGGATTATTTCGAAGGGTATTTTTCTCATCTGGGAGGGGGCTCTTGCTTTGGGGGAGGGGGGGAGGGTTGTGATACATAAGGAAGTGAGCCCTTGCTTTACTACTTTCTGTCAATAGTTATCAATTAAGGATTCATTTTTACAAATTATCACAATGTGTGTTTGCAGTGCTTTTTATGTTAAAAAGAAATAACTTCAAATTATTTTTATGAATGAATTCTATGAGTCTGCTTTGCAGCTGTAGATAAAATAAAACTCAAAATGAACAAAGGATTTTAGGAAGTCTTATAGCCAATGACTGAAACAAAGGGAACAAGGTTCTACAATCCCCTTAAGATTCAAATTTAAATGCATGACAGGTTTTTAAAATTTCAGCTTTCATTTAAAAGCTTTCTCATGCAATGAAGCGATTTTTGTGGACAAAACGTTTCTGAATTTCAAAACAACTTTTTTTACCGAAAGAGCACTTTTATAAACAATAAGAAAAATAAAAAATTGTATTTATTATTATTATTTATTTATTTATTTATTTAGAAGAAAAGCATGCAGAACACAGAATATACAATATAACTTGTGTGCATCTATATTTGCCACGAATGTTTTTTAGACTTTGTAAATAACGACTTTTAAAGTATTGCTTCAGTATTTACAAACTGCTGAGTGACTAAGAAATCTCAAAGAATAGTATCACCAATGAAATTCTATTCTTCATTAAATATCTATATAAAATGATCTCAATTAAATATCTTGCTGAAAAAAAAAAGAAGAAATACTGCGCCTGCTTAAATTTTTTAAAATAACAATCCATTTGTTTACGTTTTCTTCATAAAACACCGAACTACATATTTGTGCGGTTTAAATTTATAAGTTTGTATAATTTCTTTAATGTTATCACACTATACGTGAAATGAGATGACATCAAACAAAAGCAACCTTATTATCATAATTTATTATTCAATTCATTTTTTTGATTCCCAACTTTTCTGCGGAGCAGTACCGAATCGCTATTATCATAATTTATTCATATTGCAACTCATTTATTTGATGCCAGAATTTTCTGCGAGCCGGTAACTGACCAGACCGCAACTCATTTGGGGGGAAAGTACAAAATATTGTTTCAGATGTATGAGCTTTTAAAACTATTTTTCTTCAACGTTACAATGCAGTGTTCAACTTTTTAGTTTTCTGTTCTACAAAAAATGAATCTACATTCCTGCTTTGTAAGGAGAATTGTACCCTTCAAGACCCGATTTCGTTGCAAAAATCAAACATGGCAACTGTAATTTTGGAGGGAATTCAAATGATACTCTTAAACTCTTACGAGCTACTAATATTAATTATTCCGCTTGAAATACGAAGCTTTAACATTTAGCAAAATTTAAATCATTCTAACTACGAATACTATCTTTGACTTTTCTCTACGGGGTACCCAACTACATCGCTCGTGCAAATGATTCACTAAATACGAGTTTTAAAAATTAAGTACTTCATGCCGACAGTACTCGGTGATTTTTCGCGATTGTGCGAATGCATTCACGAAAAGGAGTCAAAGTTAGACGGGAAAAGAAATGAAACGCAATACAAAGATATAAACCGAGAGAACGAAGAAACACCGGACCAAAGCATGAACGCGTGGAACGTCACATCCGCGGCGGCAATCACGTAACAGGTCGATCACATACAAAAATAAATAAATATTACAGCAAAATGTCAATGTATCATTCATCAGTGAGACAGTACTTACGAACTCAGAGCATCTGAGGTGCGCCTTAAATAGAGCCTTTGAACGGGGATAGCCGCTGGTGTGTCAGCGAGAAGGCATGGGATCCAGCCCAGCAAAAAGTGTGGAAGTCTCTGTCAGCCATCGGAAGGGGCAGATGGTGCAAAATGGCCCTCTTGCGACGGCCATCTTAGGATGGTATAAGCGAGAGAAGAAGGCCTATACCTGGGCTAGCTAGCCCGCCATCCGGACCTGCTGAAAGAGTAGGCTGCAGTGGCGCTTTCCTACGCCGCCCGAGAGAGGGAGCTACCCGCACTACCCCCTCCACCTACCCTCCTCTTCTCACGACACTCGAAAAAGCGCGAGCACAGGCAGAAATCGCAACTCAAAGATAACTTACATAGGCGGGATTTCAAGTATCCGAACAGGCCGAGTGGTCAGCGGAATGGCATGGCAGCAAAAACGGCCCCTTGGTCAATTTGGTCGCCGGGGGGCGGGGGGGGGGGGGCTGACGTGCCCTCTCGTCGGCCCTGGCCTTGAGCGATGGCTCGGCTCCCTACTCCACTCCGGAAGAACGTTTCCTTATTTTTTCGTGTGTTTATAGTATTCTGTACTCACTAATTGTTGATCGCAGCGAAGGGGGGTTTTGGGGGTGAAAACTCTCCCAGATGCATTGGTTTTTAACAAAAATGCAAATTCTAATACAGTAGTTTATTCATATGAAAGGGCTGATCAAAAAATCCCCTTCAGAAGTTTTTGATTTTAAAAAGATCCCTCCGGAAGGTATTTTTGATCGAAAAAACACCTCCAGATGGGAGTTTTCATCGAAAAAAAACCCCTCCAGAATGGAGTTTATCGAAAAAAACCCTTCCAGGAGGTATTTTTGATGGAAAAAAAACCCCTTCAGAAGGTATTTTTTTAATTGAGTCCACTCACCCCTGAGCTAAAGCTGCCCCCACCTCTAGATTCTTCTTATCCCCAAAAATGATTCAAATAGTTTAAATTTTTTTAAAGTATTACACATGAGGTACGAAGAAAGCAATTAGTAACCTTGATTTCCTTTAATTGATTTTGTTGTTTAGCAGGGGGGGGGGGGAAAGATTTTTCTGCAATTTCTCAGTCTGTGTTCTTTAGCCTCTCCTTTTCCGTAAGAGTAAAAGAAAACCAAAAAAAAAAAAAAACAGAAATAAATGAAGTACAGTAGACCCTTGTTTTATGCGGGGGTTACGTTCCACGGAAATGCTGCATAAATTGAAACCGCGTAAATTGAGACCTAATACTAGTGTTAAAATAAGGGTTTGGTTCCGTAGATAACAAAATAATTCATTCTAGTGGTGACTAATTGTATAATAAGTTTAATGTGTACTTTTATCGACTTTTATGCACAACATGTATAAAGAAAACATAAATTAATTTTGGTGTTCTGTTTATAAAAAGAAGCTAATCTTTTGGCAGTCATTAAGAATTTTTCTCTGTAATTCTTTGCAGAGCATTAACGCATCCATGATCACTTACGTCCTTTCCATGATATAATCTTCCTTCACTAACAAATCAGAAAAATCATTTCTATTGTCTAGGAATGGCTCAAAATTTTCAATGTGGACGTTTTTGGTTGTTCGTCACCGGCGTCGGTATCCTCGTTGGTTTTGGCCACCTTTGTCACTCCTAAAAACTCTTCTTTCAGTGATTTCTGAACTGTGTGAGTTTAATAACTTTACTTCTGGAAAGAGCTCTGGAACCAATCGCATAAAATGTCTGCAGTGGCCCAAGCTCGATTATTAATACGTCAAAATGCAGTTGATTGCACGTAATCTGCAATCTTTAGGAGTTTGGATTTTGAAAGAGGGGAAATTTTATCTGTTTGCATTGCCGCATCCGCATAAAACCGAAACTCATCCGCGTAAAATAGAACAAAAGTGTCAAATTTTAGACCGCGTATAACCGAAACCACGTAAAATAAACCCGACGAGGGTCTACTGTCATTGAACGAGTATTGAAAATTTAGTGCCAGACGGAACTTGTATATCTTACACATTCGTAACTTTTTTGGCAATATTAAGTATCGATTTAGATAATTGCGTTCCCCTTTACGTACATATATTGTATAAATTGGTCATTGAGTAAAACGCAACACTCCTCTCTTGTAAAGTGTAAGTTTTCCTTATAAATTTCGTATGTTTGAACATTCTTTCCTAAAAATGTATACCTGATATTATTCCTATTAATTTTACTTCATTATAAAACTAAACATTTCTCAGATTCATATAAAATTCCAAGGAAATTTTTCTAATCTTGAACATTTCGCAACGAAAAAGCGATCACAGTACAAATAATTTACAAGGACACATTGCAGAAAAGTTTGGGTAAAACATAAGAGAGAGAGAAGGAAAAAAAGAAAAAGTAAGACCGAAAAAACAAACTACTGTAATATTTCGTTATAACGAACTACAAGGGACCTCAAATTTTGTTCGGGGTAGCGGGAATTTCTTTGTAGAGCGGAATTCAAGCAATTGTAATGGCAATTAAAACAGGACTGAAGATTTCGTTAAAATGGTTATCTTCTTGTACTGACATTCGCTGTAATGACATTTTACTGTAGTAAGGGTTATCATTAATTAATCTTCAAACATTACAGCCGCCCATTAAAGAAGCTTTTCTCCCCATCACACACACACAAATGAAGGATGTGAATAAAACAAAAAATAAACGAAAATCAAGCACAAACTGTGAATAATTTTGTTTTCTCCTTTCGTTTAATTTTCAACAATTTTGTGCTTTAATTACGTTCATTAATGTTTCTATTCATATTTTAGAACTAAGAATTTTTGATCATGTTTTACACATTTTGAATGACTGTCATTTCATTCCGAGATCAAACAGAAGTAAATTTACTGTAAAAAGCGCTCGTTTCTGCTACTGTTTTAACTATTGGTAATAGGACCCACTTAATAACTTTGGCTTGCGTTTGAGTCTATTTTGGGTTACTGGCAGAGATATTTATATCGCTTCTACAACAGTTATAAAAACCGGTAATATGCCTCAAAATTTAGTCAAGCGTGTTTTCACGCTTTGTATCTTAAATTTAAATTTTGCGTATTGAAAATGGAAAACAAAAGCAATTAGATTTACATGTCAGGCAGCAGTGGCGCCGGGTTTTGAAAACTAGTGGCGGTTGTGGTCTAAAAGAAATGCAAGTGAATCCAAAAGAAAGTAAAATTTCTAAATTCACCCTTCAAAAAGATTTGTTTTAATTTGTTTTAAAAGCGAAACACTTGAGGAAAAACATCAACTTTCTCTTTAGATTGTTACCATAAGTGAATTCTACAAAGAATGCAAACTAAAAATAAGTGTATAATCCAATCTGATCTTTGAGTTTTGCAAAACTGAGTAAAAAAAAAGGGGGGGGGGCAAAACAAAATGTCACAAATTTTACTGCCATTTTAAACTAAGAGAGAAAGGGGAAGTTTTTTTTATGATAAATCAGAGTTAAAAATCTTTGTGGAGTTGTTTTGTCATAGTTAATAATAATTTTTTATATGAAGGTATGGAGTGCCATTGTGTTGTTTAACTTCTTCTTCAACATATAAGACAACACAAGAAATATTCACAGCACAAAAAGTGGATATAATACCAATGACTCCGTTGGGAATCGAACCCTTGATCTCCGGCATAAGAAGCGAAGCTTCCACCTCAGAGCCAAGGAGTAATATCGTAAATACGCGTTTGATACCTTTAACTACCACTAATTATATATATATATATATATTTTTAAAGGTGTTTTTACAAATAGTCGAACTTCCGATGAACGTTCTGTTGCACATGTAGAAACGCAAAGTGATATCTAAAACAGCTAATAACATTTTTATAAATGTAACCACTTCTAGAATCAATTCGATGGCATATTTTTTTGAGATTAAAGAGATTACTAAATTTTCTAGAATTTTTTTGGCACAAATATCTTGCATTATATTTCTGTGTAAAATTAATCTTCCTGCCTCAAAATCATTTTTGTTATGCGAATTTTATGCATTGTCACACATTAAAACAGAATCGTATATTTATATATTCCCTAGACTCATAAAGAAATCTCTTCTATATTAATTAAGAAATCAGGAATAAGATGTATTTCCCTCTTTTCTCCTGCTTACTTGCGGTGAGGGTGACAAGCACCCCCAAAAATATTTTGGGTGTGCTTGAGCACATCAGCACCCCCGGAGTCGGTGCCCCTGTGAGGCAGTGAGAAGCAAAGGGGTGTAAGTGGACGTTTCAAAGTTTCAAGTTAAACGCGTTTAAAGTTCAGAGCCTAGGTAGTTTTTCATTTGAAAAGGTTTTTATAAATCACGTTGCATAGATTCATTCCACGACAAATCAACGAGCCTCTGAAATTGACCCATCATCGATTTCTACAAAATTTACAGGTTTGAGTTTACCCACGTGATGATCGATAAAACATTTAGATTTTTTTTAATATTAAATTTTTGTATGAGACCCCAAATATTCGAAAAATGGTAAAAAATGACATTTCAGTAGTTACAAAAATTAGTTTTTCTCAGCTCATATATGACTTAGAGTGTCGTACTGGGTGTCATTTTATAGCTCTTTTTATAGGTTTTCACGTGATATGTCACTTGACAAGGTTACATAACATAGATTTCAAGGTCATATAAGTCATCATTTGACCTTGAATATTTCAAAAAGTAGATTTTTTTTTTTTAAATCTAAAAAAATGGCTACTAATGTTTTCTTAACGAGGTAAAAATTTTAGAATGGGACAGCAATGGGATCGTATTGAAAATTAATTATGAAATATTTCGATACCGCAGAATAATGCAATTTTCCCAAAGTGCGGTTGCTAATTGAAAAGAAATATTTAATTTTCAGTACGATCTCATTCCTGTTCCATTCTGAAATTTTTACCACGTGTAGACCACATTAGAAAGCAAGAAAAAAAAATTTTTTTTCACGTTTTTTAAAAAAAAAATCAACTTTTTAAAAAATATTCAAGGTCATATAATGATTTGCATGACCTTGAAATATTAATGTCACGTAACCTTGCCAAGTTACATACCATGTGAAAGCATATTAAAAGAGCTTTAAAATGACACCTAGTACGACACTCTAGCTCCAACTCCTCTTTGTAACTACCGAAATGTCACTTTTTGCCACTTTTCGAGTACTTTGGAGGGTCTCATACAAGAAAACTAATGGTTAAAAAAACCTAAAAAAAAAGAAAACATTTTTTTCGATTATCCAGTGGGTAGACTCAAAACCTGCAAATTTTGTAGCAATCGACGATGGGTCAATTTCAGAGGCTCGTTGGTTTGGCGTTGAATGACCCTATACAGCACCTACCAGAGCTAATAGTACCATCTCTTGCCTTAAAACAGACGAGAGGTTCTCCTACCATTTGTACTGATTATCTCAAAATTTTTAATTTTGGCACCTACATCTCTTTGCTGCTGCTCACTGCATCATATTACAGAGTTAACTTTTTTTCTTCTAACAAAAAATAAAACATTCTAAATTTTAAAAGAAAATTGAAACAGTTAACAACTCTTCTCTCTTTGGCATCTTTCATTTCACCCTCAGATGGTGAGTTTTAATAGACTTCATCTCTTTTATGGTCTTCGCTTTTCACATACGTCATTTCTCCAACATGAGTTTCACACCTTCAAAAAATGTCAAGGAGTATTTCTACCTCTTGAGGAAAAAAAAAAAACTAGGTATATCGCCGGTCTTCGGGATTTTGGGAAGAAAGAATTCTTTTTGAGTTCCTTTTAGCCGCTATTGTGACTCTATCCGGCACTGGAAAACGCGCGTCCTCGAAGCTTCGCCGTCAAATGTCATTGGCCAACCGAGAAAGGTGAACGTGCGCTGGGTTTTTGCTGTGTCAAACGACAAAATTCATCGCTCTTCGCGGAAAACACAGGAAAAAAAATGGCGCCAAGCAAGCGATGAAAGGATCCAAAGGACGAGTACTTTCCAAGTTCAAAATTATCGATTTCTGGCTAAATTAAGCTATTATATTGGCGAACATCATGCTCGGGATATGATTTCGGATTAAAAAAAAAACCCACAAGATCCCAATATTCTCCTAAACTTATATTCATGTACATAAAATAGAATGAAATTCCATCTGAACTGTAGAAATTCACCGAAAAAAAGGTTCAGTAGCTGAGCTAAAGTGAGTTCTCGCATAAATCATAACCTGGTCACAGGGTGAAGTGCAGTTCAACCACCAGAACCCTTGGTTTCAACATATATAGCTTATCCTAATGCAGTATTTTATATACATGTTAGGACATGAACCCCCTGCAGTGCGTACATTCTGGCTGTGCAAGTGCCTGATCCTTCCCAAAACATATCTACTGAGACAAAAAAATATTCCAATCAAAGACATAGCTCTAGGGTTTTTCTTTTCTTTTTTTATTCCTTCAAAGCGTGAAAATACTCCTTCAGTTTTTTTTTTGAGATTATAGTTTATCTCAGAGGAGTGAAATATACGACAAAAGTGCGATGACCACGGTAATAATCAATTCCATTTTAAAACTTTCTAAGGATGAAACGGAAGACTAAAGAAGAGAGGCGTACAATTTTAATTTCTGACGTTTTAGAATGTTTGACATTTTGAACTTAAAAAAAATGTAGAAAACATCCCTACGTAATGTTTTTAAAATTTCAATTGCTTTTTTTCTCCCCATTTTCCAACACGTTAAATTTTTACTTGAAAAACAAAGTGCGAACGTACACTTTGCTAAATCGCTGAGGCGTATTTTCGACTTTCAATGCGCGAAATACGTTTTCAGGAGGCGTAATTTTTGTTTCTATACTTGCTCATTAAGTTAGTTCAACTCAAAACCCTTCCGCACAAGTAAACTTCAGAAAGTACATCACTGCCATACCTGTTATTTCTCTGTCGTATTTTTCAATACAAGTCTAGAAGTACATAAACAAAGTACTTCAATACTTTTGTTTCAATGCAGAATCACACAATATTTATTTAAACTTTTGTCAGAAATAAATTCTTGCTATAATTTGGTATACATTTTGACTGTTAACTGGCTAATTCGTACAGATTTTCACGTACCCCAAAGGGCGTATCACCCGGTTGAAAACCATTTGTTTGGGGGAATGCGACTTTAGAATGTTCCATCTTTTAGTTGAGCAACAGAACACAGTGTATAGCTTGACCACGGTGAGATGATGGATGACCTTGAAGCGGAATCATCATTTGTAGCCTTTTTTTAAAGGGATGTTTGTTATTATTTTGTAACACATAGTATCAGTGAGAACGGCTCTTTCTGGCTGATTATACCTATTGCAAATGATACAAATCGTGTTTCCGCTTCAAGGTCATCCACCATCTCTCCGTAATCAAGCTTTACAATTCAAGCAAAAGGTCAACACATGTCTGTGCTTGATCAACAAAATAGATCAATCCTTCCCAGAACTAGGTTCTAGATATGGCTACCACGTGCCACAAAGATAAAGATTTGCAAAGGGGGCACATGTGAACATGCTATATTTTACTAGGATAACGTTCAAGCAAAAAATCTTGCAAAATTCTCAAGTAATGGCAGCACTAGTCCTACTTCTTCACCAAACGCTTAGAGCAAGGAGCCAGTTTATGTTCCTGTGGTGAAAGCTTCTTTGTTTTAGCAGATGCTGATGTAATTTTATCACTCTGTTCTTCATATAGAAACATATTTTATGCTAAAATTAATTATTGCAAACCATTATATGAATATATAAGTAAATTTATGACAATGTTTTTTTTTTTAAATTAAATTAAGAATTCTTTATTTTTGAGAATTAGTTCTAAGGTTGATGACGGGGCACTTCTGAACATAATATGTAGGGGCACATGTGAACAGTTCCCATAGCCTCTCCGCGGTATATTAATGTAGGGTTATTATAAGTGTTAAAAAAAGGTGCAAAGCTTTACTATTATTATTTTCGTACAATCAGCTATCCGTCGAACCTGTATGGATTGACCCTTTTGAAATATAATGATCAGGGTGAAAAAAAAAAAAAAAGATTTTTTTTTGAAAAATAAAGGGGATTTTTTTTTTATTTATATCAGTCGGATTTTTTTTTTTTTTTTAAGGCTTTAGAACAAGACTAATCGGCTTAGACAAATCGGCATTAAGCTTTTACCAAATGTCTTTTCATCCATACGCTCACGCTTTTTTCTCATTGTTTTCCCGAAATGAACCCCAAATTATCTGGAATGCCTCCAAATTCGAACTTTCCGGCGAGCTGGTGAATCTTAAGGCATGTGGGCTAAATACAGTAAATTGATTACGTGGAAAGTTCAGTATGTGTTCTGTTTATTGTTTTTATGGCATGGAAAACTGAATAACTCAAAACTAAGAATTTATTTTCAAGTATTTCCTCTATTTGCATTCAATATTTTATATTTACTTTATAAATGAACTGAAACAGATCATACAAAAATGTAGATAATTGATGCTCGGATTGCTGATAAACGTAAAAACTAGACTGTAGCTGATATTTTGAATTTATAAATTATAAAATTTTAATTTTTGAAACTACAATTAATTTTAAATTAATATTAAACGCAGATCACACATGCGCGCGAGCACACACACACACACAAACACCAAATTTATTTTATAGTTTTAAGTTTTCATTTCTGTCGGCAGTCCCATGACTGCCTTTTCTTAAATTTATTAATTTATTTTTCCTTGTACGAATGTATTTAAAAGAAGAAATTTGACCTGACGCTCAATCGAGCCTTTCACTGAAGTAAGTCCGCTCTCTAAAAGCACACAGATAAGTCCAAAAATAAGTCCAAAGACAATTTTTAAAACAACCTTTTTTTATTTACACTATTCCGCCCCGTAGTATCTGGTAATGCGTTGCCCGGTCTTCTGGAATGGTGAATGACCATATCGCACCCCGACAAGTAAAAGGACACAACTCAAAAAAAAAAAAAAAAAAAACAACATTGAAAAAAATCAAGATTTACAAGCGATAGATAGTTGTTTTGAGCGATCTCGTCGCAAATATTACAGTACGAGCAAAAAATTTGTGATGTGATGTTTACTGGTTGTTTTTTGTTACGTAAATCAATAATACATACTTTAAATTCGAAATTTTTCTTTCAAATTATGAAATTTTAATGATGTGTCTCTATTGATTATATCTTTTTTTTTTTTTTTTTTTTTTTGCCTCCACGCATCAGTTATTTAAGCTAACTTTGTACTAGTTTTGTGGTAAGACAGAGCAATTCATTTAGATTTTTAAACCAAAATTAAGTACGTTTTCCTCTAATTTTGAGTTATGCCACTCACTTTCCTTGCCGGGGTGCAATATGATGGTCCGGAAACTTGAACAGTGATAAATGTTAGATAATATAGCACAAACACAAGTTATCCCAAAGCAAATTTTCTAGAAATAAAATCCTGTTTTTCAATGCATGTGCTAACCACCTAGCAGAAATGAGTTTTCGAGGTACTGAAAAAACTCATTTTGGATTCAATACTAACAGGGAAATGTTGGAATTTTACTTTTTTTTTCTTTCTCTTTTACCAGCGAAAACCATAAGCTTGTGCAATACAGCTAATGTGCAATAGATGATAAAAATGCAATGAACTGAAAAATTTGCCGTTACTGCCTTACGGCAATATACTTTTTAAACGTTTCTTTCGTATCGGGCCGAAAAAATGCAATGAAACTAATTAAATATGTGGGAAGCAGTTCAAAATAGAGAAAGTGTGACCCAAAATTTCTCTGAAAATGACTGCAATATAGAAATCTTAAGCTTTAAAAGTTCTTATTCCCATTTATTAATTTCTTTTTTTGGAAAAATGCCTATGTGTTCAAGGTCCGATTAACGTACGATCTTGCAAATCTTTGGTCCAGGGAACCACACTTTTTGGAACTCCAAAATCTGGTAAATTTCTATCTTTTTCTACTTTTTTGGAAACTTTTACTTTGAAACTGCGGATTTCTTGTGAGAGGGGGCACCAAATTTTTCCAGACCTTGGGCATCCCCCTTGGCTTGATCGGTCCCTGTATCTATTGCCTTTTGCCCAACAAAAACTGATTTCCAAAAACGGAAGCGATCATTTGTAGTTTTGGAATAATGAAACTGGGGAGTGGAAGGGGTCGTGTGTTCGTTTTAGGTTGCCGCATTAGAGGTATCCGTGAGAGTGCCTTGCGCCGGAAGTAGCCGCTGCTGCGGGACGGTTCCTTTGCGGAAGAGGGGCGCCTTTTTCTTTTTCAAAAAGAATAGATTTCCGGCAAACCAAAAACACACTTTCTCAAGCCTCCTGGAGATTTCCGTGCCTAGCACACGTCTTTACTGAGCAGCTTTTGAAAAATTGCTTTTTTTTTGCTGATAGTCCAACAAACACCATCTTTATCAATTTGTTTACCAATAGAATCTGCACAGAAGTTTCAATCATATTTCTAGGACATAAACGTTCCAGACTTGATTCAATGTACTGCTTTCCCCGCCAGTAATAATCTCATTTGTCTTCTACCATTAAAATGTAAAATCAAGGGCGCTCCGAACTTACATTTTTTGAGAAGAAAATTCTGAATTTGCCGAATGAAACTTTAAATTTTACCGAATAATTTAATACGCTCATGCACTGATACCTACACCTAATGAGATGATATTTGAGGCAGCCAAAATTTAAAATTAACCAATACAATTCGTAGGAGAACTTTTCCTCTGTTTGGGGGAAAGATACGGTACTAATAGCCCTGTAAGTACTAATATATAGAATATTGTAGAAAAAAAAAATCTATGAAAGTAGAGTCTGAACTTAAAACCTGTTTCACTCAAAGCTTCAAAAAGCCTACTTAGATCCCTTTGCTTCTCACTGCACCATAAAATAAACCCGAAAATAAAAATAACGCAATTCTGCACTAGTACTTTCCAATTTGCCGAATCGTCAGACAAAATGTATGTCCGTATGGATCGCCGAGGACTTATACGACTGAACTTGGGATCCGAATCATTCTCTTACGACCAGAAGAAATGCTATACTGATCAATAACAACCATGCCCTCGGCAAGGATTGAAGCCAGGACCATAGTGCGAGAGCCTTTTGCTCTACCGTTTTTGGAATTGAATTATAGCAACATTTGTGTTAAAGCAACTGAGCTGTAGGTTGGCCTAAGAGTTCAATTGGTTTCATTATGTATACAGTCAAACCTCGTTAACACGAACTCAACGGGGACGTCAAAATATTTCGTGTTAACCGATTTCGACGTTTATCGGATTTTGTTTAAGTAGATTTTTTTTTGGGGGGGGGGTCTCAGGAAATATATTAACCAAAGTATCTTTGTACAAAAATGTACACCCAAGCATTTAAATTAACAGTTTAAGTAAGAAAAACGAGTAATCCGAAACAGGCAATGACTATTCGGTCCATTTCTCTACGACAGTGCATTTTTAAACATTTGACTTTTCCTTGATCGCAAGACTGCATTTTCGATGTAGTGTTAACGGGTAAAAAAACACTTGATCGCTTTTAGACCTTAAACCTCTACATGAGCAGAACAGGTATCCAAAATTAGACTTTTTTTTTTCCACGATGAAATTTTGTGTCTAGGTTTGTTAGCCTAGATACAAGAAACACACTAAAACTACACTAAAGATTTCACTTTTCATCAAATCTTTTTTACTGTCATAGTCTACAGCTAAAATTTATACTTTCTTGATGCAACGTGGTTTTTCCAGATTTTCCTACACAATGAGAGAAATTTTCTCGCTGCCATCCATGTCGCTTGCGTTCAAGTGCAGATCTTTCGACTTTCAAAAGTAATTTCATGTAAAAGTATAGGGATTTTCTATTTTATTTTCCTTTTTTTCTTCAAGACAAAAAAATCTTCTTCGTCTTATGCGAGATTTCGTCTAAATTCTCTTCGTATTAAGTGATTGATTTAACACTAATTTGTAGCTTTATCTGACCGGGAATGGCATTTATTTCGCGCTAAGCGAAATTTCGCGTTATGCAAGTTCGTGTTAACGGGGTTTGACTGTAGTGTCGTGTTTATTTTTCATTCAATTTCCAACATGCTTTCATAAGATTTTGTAGAAAATTAGATAAAATGGAAAAGGGCTATTGACAACTGGTCGTGAGAAGTTTTAAGCAATTGACTTATTAGCTAATTGACTTTATAGCTAATTGACTATTAGCTATAAACCAACTCATATCTCGATCCTATATTGATGTCAATCTATCAACACCGCTATCAACTAATGGGAAGTTTTTAACAATCGAATCTGAATATGTACTTGAGTGAAAGAAGTAACGAAGCAGTTACAATTTTTAGAATTGTGAAAATTCAGTTCATGGAGTATTTGTTCGAGAAGCTAGCACGCTGAGAAACAAGTTCCTTGACGATAAGTAAAATAAGTCATCCGTGCCGATAAGCAAATAATCGGTGATTGCTTTGACTTGTGACAAGGGTGAACCCTGCTCTTTTTTTTTCTCCTTTCTTTTTCATCCCCCCCCCCCCCTCTGCTTAAAAACTCAATTCCAAATAGTAAACTACACAAAATTTCCCTTTTCAAGCAAAAAGTTTCAGTATCGCAAGCATAGAAAGATGTGACTAGAATTTTAAGGAGCGACTCCTTGACATTTTTTTTTTTTTTTAAAGGAGTGAAACACATTTTGGAGGAATGAATATACGGAAACAGTGAAGACTTTAATATTGATTTATTCTATAAAAATAATTAAAACTTTTTAAAATGAAATAGATGACATTGAAAGAAAAGTTGCACACCTTTCTCATTTTTAGTTCTAAGAATGTTCGACATGACACTTTCTATTTGAATAAAAGCAAAACATTTGATTATGAAATCCTTTAATTTCCAACAGATTTTCTTTCCACAGATCAACGCTGTTATTTAATAAAGGATATAAAAAAAACTAAAATTTTTATGTCATTTAGTTGATTGCAAACTGTTCCTTAGGCTTTGGAGTTACGCTTCGCATTTTTTATTTATTTTTTGGTTTTTTTGAGTAATTTGGCTAAATGTTCATTGTTTTTCGTCATGCTCCTACTCTCCCCTATAAGAATCGAAAATGGAAAGAAACAACATGGAACTTTTCAGCAAAACCAACATAACAACGACGACGCACAATGCCATCTAATAAGCAAGAAACGCGTATGTATCTCAATTGTTCCCGGAAGCTTATTTTCATTTTCATGCATCAAATCTTAGGAGGCACTATACTTAGGGAGAAGCATGGTTACAGGGTTAAAAGAAAACTCGAAGATGCTCATAGCAAATAATTGAGTTTTTAAGGTACGCCCTTTATGCGTAGGGCGGAATAAAAAAAGGGTTTACATAATACATCCAAATAAATAATATTCACCTTGAAAGAAACGCAGTAACAGATTTAAACATCTAGCTGATAAAATGTACTGTCATTAGAAAATTTGATAGCACGCGGAGCGGACGAGTTTTCATCGCAAAAACAAGAAGCCAAGACTGGTTTTAAAAGAAGTCGCTCATAACCTTTTTTTAACCCAACGTTTATTTTAATGAGATTTAACTTTTTTTTTCCCTAGTTACTGTGGATGTACAGGTAATAGGTAAATACATGGCAGTCTGTCGATAAAGGAGGAGCCAAGAAAAAATTTAAAGAAAACATCGCAGTTACTTAACTGGTTTTCATTTTAACGTTAAAATTTGGGTGTAAATGTTAAAACCATTAGGCTCAGAAGAGTTATCTACAAAAACATCATTATCTTGAAAAATGCTTCAAATATTTTACTTACGGGGGGGGGGGGGGCAATTCAAAAACAAAGCATACTTTCGATAATTTGTTTTTACGATGCAGTTAATATATATCGCACATCTATTTCAATACCGCCAAAACCGCAAGTTTTTGATTTTATGACGGTATTGCAGACCTAACAAATGTTAGGCTGCACTTCTTAAGACCATATCTGCAAATATTCTATAATATTAAACTTAATCACTTGCTGCTGTGTTGAATTTTGAAGTCTAACGTGCTAGCAGTACAATACCGTCAAAAATATAAA
Source organism: Uloborus diversus (assembly GCF_026930045.1). Taxonomy (NCBI): domain Eukaryota; kingdom Metazoa; phylum Arthropoda; class Arachnida; order Araneae; family Uloboridae; genus Uloborus; species Uloborus diversus. The sequence goes on from NC_072740.1 coordinate 125,176,042, forward strand.
ATTGCCCTTATGGTAATATTGTGAACTGGATTTACGATATCAGGGGTCTGGCCAGAGCAAATTTGGGTCCGTTATCGGACCCTTCACAAAAATACGATCAACCAAAACGGACCTTTCACAAAAATCCAATCAACCAAAACGGACCTTTCACAAAATCCCGATCAACCAAAACGGACCCTTCACAAAATTCTGATAAACAAAAACAGATCTTTCAGAAATTGTTTATTGAAAGAGCAAATCTCAGATTAAAATAATACAGCATATTTCCTGTATAAAAACGATAATGGTTGGAACCTTTTTTAAAGTTAAACTAGAGGAATCAACTTATACAAAATCAGCTAATTTCGCAAAAGAAAAAAAAAAATCGGCACTCTTGTGATGCTCCTGCAAGCCATAAATAATTACTACGGCCAAATAAATATAATGCCTGTTGTTGGTTTCTTTGAAAGAAATTAACAGCTGAAAGTCAGTTTGGTTTATAATTTTGCTTGTTTGTTTTATGCAGCGGTGTTGTTGTAAACTTCTTTGAAAAAGCGTCAACATTCTCTGAATAGGCGTAGTAAGCACTTTTCTCCCCACTCATGATTTAATAACAATAATATACAGCGAAATGAACTTAGAACTGCAAAGGGTAGTAGGGGGGGGGGGTGTGATCGCTTCAGATAGAGTTACCAAATTCAAACTAATCACCACTTAGGGTCAGCGTCTAGCGGTGCGATGTTTAATTGTTATTTTGGGCGAAAGTTTTATGGGTTTGATTTTTCGATGCTAAAAAGGATAATTAACTTAAAATAAACTCTTTTATTTACCGTTTTTTTTCTATAGATGCCTACATTTTGAAAAACGAAATCTTTTTACATTCGATATATTTCATTATTTTTTCTAGCTAACTTCGCTTTATTAGGATGCAAATAAATGAAAAGGGTTCTTTATTTTTGTAACAAAGCTTATTTCAGGTTTTTAAAGCGGAATTCCATTTTCTTTTATGAGTCAAAAATTAAAATGCTGAATCGATCGTTTATTTTTTATTTTATTTATTTATTATTATTATTATTTTTTTTTTTTTTTGCTTCAACTGTGTCCAGATATTAATGATATGTTTATCATAGGGCTCTAAAATGCAATTCTAAACAAGCCATTTTTATACTTTTGATGCCTTCACTTTGAGGATTGCAATCTCTTTGCATCCGCTATGGGAGTCTGATTTTTCGCATTTTCGATGTTTAGTACGCTTACTTAAGAAGTAAACAAAATATTTTTTTATTTTTGTAAAAATCACGGAATTTATTAGTTTTAAACGAAACTCTGTGCTCTTAAGCAGTGTCTTGGGTTAAAAATTTAAATGCTGAACCCCTGACTGAATTTTTCTTTCTTACAGTTGTTTTAAATACTATACAAATAACATTTCTAGTATAATTTAACATGATGTAGAATGGTAGATAAATATTGATACTTGAGGGGTGCCCATCTCCCAGTGAGCGGTGCCTCCCCTCCCCCCCCCCAAATACTAGAAAAGCACTAAAGAATGATATTCTCAACAGAAAAGAGGGAAAACACTCAACTTTAAGTATCAATGATGCAGTTTCCACCATCTCAAGAGTCTAAACTTGCGTTTTTGCAAATTTTTTTTTTTTTTTTTTTTTTTTGCAAAATTATTTGATTTTTCACAAAAGTATTTGATTTTTCACAAAATTATTTGATTTTTCACAAAAAACGGACCCTGTGAAAAATCCTGGACAGACCCCTGGATATAGTACTTACTTCTTTAATTATTGCATAGTAAAGTAACATTTAATGAATACTGTAAACTTTTCATTCATTTTTATGAAGATGTGAGCCTTTGACAGCGAATCTCCGCTGAAATCTCAAAAGAACAAAAATTGTTTCATTGCGTTGCTTTTAACAACTCATCACTAGCTCATCGGAAATCAAAAAACCAAAATGATTTTATTAGTTCACAATTTTTTTTCGGTAACAACGTTAAAGGTTTTCTTTTATTTTTTTCCTTTTTTTTTTAAATTAATTTTTCAATTTTTTGCAGCACTTAGAAGTCAAAATACTGATTTTCCATTAGAAAAACTCTACTTAGTTACTTGCAGAAACTTGTTCACTTTTAAAATCAGTTTGGTTTTTTGATTTCAGATGATCCAGTTATGAGTAATAAAGGACACCGGACTGAAACTTTTTTCTTTTTTTTTTGGGGGGGGGGGGGATAATTTATGTATCCAAAAACAATGCCTTCAAACTGGGCTTAACTTGCGTGGAAGCTCAGCTCTTGTTCATCTTTTCAATGCTATGTTATTTTTTACATATTAGAGGGAACATAGGATACTTGAGTAAAAAATTTTTGCTCCCGCATTTTCTTTTTTTTTTTCTTTTTTTTTTTTTTTTTTTGTAGAATACTCAAGTGCAAACCTTCAGTCAAAACTTGCGTGCAAAATATAGGGGAAGGGGTGTCATCATGTAATTATGTCTATCATCTGAACAGTGGTTTCCAAACTGTGGATCGTGGAGAGCAGTGAAATTTTGCTACAATAGCACAGATCACTAGCGCAACCGCAATATACCTTCTCTCTGTGCAAGTGGAGGGGGGGGGGGTGTATAATAATTTAGGGCTAAAATATACATAAATAAGGCTAAGCAATGCAGCTACGCGTTTTTTTTTTTTTTTTAATTTGTATCAGTTTTGATCAGGGTCCAACAAATCCCGAGCGCCAGGTCGCCCAGGCGACTAAGAATAACAATTGGGGACTAGTTCTTTTGGAACAAGAATATTTCAAAAATTATTAAAAGTTATAATTTTTGAAATTATAACTTTTTAAAGTTTAAATTAAAAGTTGAAATTAAAAGTTAATTAAAAGGTTAAATTAAAAGTTTAAATATCAAAAATTATATTCAAATGTTATACTGAACTTTCCTATTAACTTGGAGAAGCAATTTGTTTGGCGCCTACAAATATTTTCCTAGCTCTTAAGATTTTTAAAATTTTGTCGGCCACTGGTTATGATTTTTCATACTTTTACTAAACGAAAAGGTGTCGGGTAAGATTAAGGCATGGGTCCATAGGGCACAGGCCCGAGGCACCAACAATTAGAGGCACCAAATCCACCAATAAAGTTTTAATAAAATACAGTAATTTCGTATCGCACTGTTACTAAATAAAGAAAAAAGATTCCCTTAAAATTTGAAGTCACCCTAAGCTTAATTTTATATTCAGAGACTGCGATTGGACTGAAAATTAAAAAAAAAAAAAAAGCCATAAGATTTTTAGCGACTGCAAGAAAATGAAAGAAAAAAAATGTAAAATTTTGCTAAGGCTGGTTTTGAGAGCATATGACTGGGAATTGATGCAAATCTAACAGCTAAACTAGTTCTTATTAAAATTTTGATGAATTATGTAAACTTTCCCCAAAAGCACTCTCAGACATGAATTAGACTTACATTATTTACCCCAGAGTACTTTAAGATGTCACAAACATTTGGTGGTAATTTCATTAAGCAAGTATGGCTTCCTTAAGTAAAATAATTGATTTACTAATAACTAAACAATGAATACATAAAGTAAAAGTTACTGCTTGTGCTAAATAATGTTTCGTAATCAGATACACAAGTAAAACAAAAAATTTTGACCTGAAGATTTTGACATTTCTGTTGTTTTTATAATTTCTAGTTTAGGTTCCTAAATTGGAAAATAAAATGAATTAACCATGAAAAGTGGGGGGAGGTTGGCGGTTTCCCCCCTTCCCCCCCCCCTTACCGGAATCGCCGCCACTGATTATATTTACACTATCTTATTGTAATCAGGCAAAATATGACGATAGCTTACGTTTTGTAAAGTATTTATCCTACATATCACTTATACTTATATTACTTCTGTTTATATCTTGTGGTATAAAACATTACCAAATTTGGTTTGGTTGCGATTTTATTACGTTAGGATCAAAATATAGCTTATAGATTCCCTCCATAGTATAAGCGTAGAGGGCGGGCACAAAATAAATTTTCTGCCCAGACTCCTCAAAAATAATAGTCGGGCTCTGTGTGTAACCACTGGTAAAGAGAAAGTTGAGCATTTAATTCTTGGTTCTATGTCAGTGTGAATTCACTAAATATACAGTCGAACCTCCATATATCGAACTTCCACATATCGAAATTTTCTATACATCGAAATCCCAACAAATTTCTATGTTCATTACATAGAAAAATTGTTTTTATATATCAAAAAAATCTCTACATATCGGAATTTTTTTTCGAGACATTCGTAAATTTTTTTTCCACTTTAAACTGTTTGTCTCATGAAAAATAAAGGTTAGGGGAGAAAATTATGTTCACTAAAGGTTGCTACGAAACTCATATGGAATCTGGGGTTGATGAGTGTGTAGATATCGTTGTTTCGTTCTTTAGTTCTTAAATTCCCTCAAGTTTATTTCAAATATCTTAGTTGTAACCACTAACATTGTAAAATCAGTTTCAAGTTAGCTCTTTTGTCTGTTGATTATCATTCCTAGTCTTTTTAGCTGCAGTAAAACTCATTCAAGTTAAACAGATTGATTTTTTACTTTTCTAGCGATTACATCGTCAAAACGAAAATCCCCTATTGTTGCGGATCAAGTTGAATTGCCGAAGAATGAAGATGTATGAAGGCGCAAAAATGTAATTTCTGTTATTGTTTTAATTATTAACTTTCATTTAATACAATGCTCGTATAAATTAGGTTTCATACACGAAAATTGTGATAGGGATGAGCTTGAATTTTAATGTTTTAGGAGATTTTTAGGATAAAATAAGATCGTTTTTATATATCGAAGTTTCTGTATATCGAATTTTTTTCTGGCAATTTGCTACTTCGATATATGGAGGTCCGACTGTAATTTTAAACGTTCGCTTCATCAGATTAAATAAAAACGAAATTTTTAAAAGTTTCTACAAAAGATTAAGTTTATTCTCATACTTAGAAATACTTTCTTTATTTTTATTTAAAGAAGGAAAAAAAATCAGCTTTTGCTCTTTTCAGATAAATGAATTGAAAACATTTCTATGTTTGGTGAAATAAGAATCCACAGTTGTAACTTAAATGTGGCGCTCTCTGATGAATAGAAAACATTCCCGTTGCGTTCATCGATTAGGAAAGGAAGAAAAAGAGTTTTCTTGAGAAATGTAACATCTTTATTTCAGAGGTTTCAAATTTAAAAGAATAGTTTTTTTAACTTTTTGCGAGACACGAGAACGACGATATGTCCGAATGAGCGATTAAATGAGACGCAATATAATGTGAGTTACTGAATATAAACATCGCAAATCATCGCTAAAAGTCGTTGATCTAATTCAAATGCCTTCACTTAAACTTAAATGTCATGCTTAAATTCAATATTGCCGTTAAAAAACCACTATGATGCTTAAATTGATGAAATGTTGCATAAAAAATTCTTTAACATCTGCGGTTTCGAAAACTCGGCCTACTTAAAAGTCCTAGTGTGAAAAGTGACAGAGTTAGTAGTACAAAAAGCCGGGTAAGGTTTTTCGCGCGAAGCTTTTTCTTCCTGCCAAAGTGGTTCCGAGTTTTCTAGATTCTGCAGGGTTACCGAGATCCGAGACTATCTCTATGATTGTAATGGTGGAAGAACTTTAAGCGGAAGCAGAACATTTCATCTTTTTATAGGTAGGATTAGTAAGAACGCGTAAGCAGTAAAGTTTTTACTGCTTGCGCGTTCTCGCTGGTCCTACCAACTACAAAATGAAGTTTTCTGTTCCAGTTCATCCGCCATCTTTTCGTAGCACAAAGAAACTACTAACCACCTTGTTCACAAAAATTTTCCTAAACGATCTCAGAGCCCGAAGTGCCCCTACGGACAAACCCATCATTCAGGGAGGTCAGGAAGAGGAATTGCTTAGATAAGTCGATCCATTTGCATATCGTCGTCTGAGAGGAACAGTAGGATATCTTACTGTTATTTTGAGGCTAAGATGTCTTACTGTTGCTCTGAGGCAACAATATGTGCGGGCATGGTTTTCGCTTTTTTTCGATATAATATGCATTTAGTAATATTAAACCTGTTACATAATCCTTTGCCCTCACCCGTCCAAAAAATTGTAAATTAGGCGCCTGCCACTTGCCTACTGATCGCTGGAGGACCTAAAGCTTAGAGTGGGGTCCGAATCATTAGAACAGAAACATTTTATATTTGATTTGATCCATTTTCAATAGGGATTTAATGGGGTATAATAATTTAAAAAAAAAAAAATGTTTCCGCTCATTTTTTTTTTTACACTTTAATACAATGCGAAATAGAAAAATTGGTAATTTTCTAAGTCATATTGCGTTTGAGTGCAACATGACTTTGATTGTTTGTATGCAGCTTTGACGCGGGCGTTTTTAGTTTTTATTTTATTCATAAATCTTTACTTCTTTCCACAAATATAAGCTCCTTTTTACTGTTTGTACCGTGGGGGGGGGGGGGGGGGCAGTAGATATTCAGTATTTATATCTGAAGAAAATCCTATTGAAAAGGGAGGGAATGCTTACTTGGTTTGAGGATACTTACACATAACTCATGAAAATTAGTACAAGCTCAAGGTAAGTAGTACGAAGTTTGAAAAAATAATGAGATCATCCCTGGACAGCCCCAAACGAATAACGAAGCAGTCACAAAACCCTGTTTGAGGGGGGGGGGGGAATATTGTAAGCGAGCTGGAATAGTAATTATTAATTAATTTATTTATTTTAAACAATTTAACTAAGTTCAGATTTTTTTGTGAAAATCAACTAAACATGGATATGGATAGAATATCAATAAAATATTTTAAGCGAGTATTGTACACATAACTTATTTGAATGATCCGTGAAACAGAAAAGCTCCAAAACTTAAGCTAAATAGGTATGTACAGAAATTTTTTTTGAACTAAAGTTCTCTTGGGAAAAGTCTAAAAATAAAACAGCATTTTCGTGTTTCCTTTTTAATGCAGCATTACTCCGGTACACTATACATTAAATATAGAGGTTTTAAAAATTTAAATGTGTTTAATATGTTTAAAAACATATTAAACACATTTAAATTTATGAAGAATGTGTGAGAAATAATGTGTGAAACAAGTTTGATTTATTGTTTAGAAGTAGCATTTCATAAAAATAACTGAGCATGTTAGGTAATTGAAAGCAACTGTTGTCTGTGGAGCCGGATATCCGAGTCCGGTAGACAAAGAAACTCCCGATATCCGGTAAAATCAATATGCGGTGCATCCTTATTTTTAACAAAGAATCCAAAGAGATTCAAAAGAAAATGCAGCTTTAACTTATGATAGAACTAGCAAATGGATTATGTCGTAAATTAACCATGGTGTTTTACTTATAGTTTTAATCTTGGTGTCAAGAATTCAAGTCAATTGATTTACAATCAGTGAGTTGAGAATCAAATGATTAAAAAAAAACCGCTTTAAATCAATTTATAACTTAAATCCTAGAAGTCCTCTTGAATACTAGAAATCTTACTTTTGATTTTCTTCCTAGAGTTTATCTCACTTAACTATTCAAGATGTATCTCCTTAATCAATCCGAAAACACAAATTTTAAAACAAAATTGCCTGGTCAGGTGATAAAGATTAAGAGCGGAAAATTTTTCTTGTCGTCAAAGGCTAGTAGAAACATTAATTAGTCGTCAACCTCTTTTCTTGTCGCCCCATTTTTGCATGCCAAAAAAAAAAAAAAAGGTACAGAAAAAAAAAGTTTTTTTTTTTTAATTGCTACTAAAGCATAGAAACTAGCAGTTCAAATAATGCAAAAAAAAAAGGTTACTGGGATTAATATTAATTGTATAATTAGGTGCTAATCATAAAAGACTTATTTTATTTTGAAGAGAAACCTTATCCGACAACTTAAAATTGTTATTCACTTTCATAACTTCGCTCCTCCATAACTTACTAACAAAGAGCAGAAAAAACTCCTTAAATAACAAATATCTCAAAGGGGGGGGGGGGGGGAAAGAGACCACTTTGCAAATGTTCTAGATTTGTTCGTTTGGTTCGGACAACATCAGCGCACCAACCTCACAACACTAATGATGAAGTCCTACAATTTTGAACTATTTTATTTTTAAGCAAAAATCTGGTTTTATGGCTCCACTAGAAAGTAATGACGAGTTATTTAGTCTGGAGTTAAGCACAGAGGCAGATTCACAAATGTGGCGCCTATAGGCTGAGCTAAGAAATAATTCCTTAAGAATAAAAAGGAAATAATTGGGAAAATGAAAGGGGGAGTCACGAAATTCAGACGTTTACTTGAAAAGTCTGGTCTGGAATTTCCTTTCAAATTGCATGATTATTTCTTCTTTTCGCTTAAAGAGATTTTATTTCGCACGTAATAATAGGGTACCGTCAATCTTTGTTTTGAATGGAAGTCATTAAAATCGTAACAATCGCTTGTTTCTTTTATGCAAAAAAAAATCGGCAATTTTAGACCAGTTGCTGTTTACGTTTCGGAAGGTTTGGAGCCACTTGCATTCAAAGGAATGCCCACCCACATGGCAGTGCCGGTGAATAAAATAGATCCCTGAACGACAGAAACTTCGCTAAGCTCCACTGCCGTTCTAAATTCAATTACTTTCGAAGAAAATAGATAAAATATAACTTGCTTTGAGTTAATCAGCTTAAAATAGAAAATACTACAGAAGAAAAAAAATCTGCGGAAAACATTATTTCTAATGATATTTCTTGAAGGAACGTTATATTTATGTATTTAGATGTAAATGTGAAGAATCTTTTAAATCACTTTATTCTTTACCATTTAAAATGAAAAATAAACAAATTAGATATAGTTACAAGCCCATAGCAGAAACAGCGTGACGCTGCAATGTACGTCGCAGATTCTTAGAAAAAGACTGCGGACTATTTCTTAGTTATGGACGAAAATAAACTTAAATTTTTTTGAGAAAAAATAATAAAATTTTTAGCGAACCTAAATGAAGATTTGTATCGTACTTTCTGGGATGTTATCCACAGGAGGCATGTACATGTAAATTTTTAATAGAGCACCTTATTTTCATGGATTTCTCTGTGCTCCTTTCGGTTTTACGATTGATCTAATGCCGATTTATCTTGCACACTATTTTTTGGATTTTCAATTTGCGTCGCAGACTGCTGAATGAAATTGTGCTACCGGGGTACCAGTCAACATTTATGTCTCGCCCATACGCTGTTCAGATCAGGAATCCTCCCCCCCCCCTTCTCCAGCCCGGATCCTGGGTGTGTGTTATGGGACCATGACTCATATTAATATCATTTTACGAAATTATTAATTATTTATTAAACAGTTTACATTTGCGAAAGAAACCTCACCTAGGTAATGCTGTGTCAGTCCTCTAGTTTGGGGTGGGGGGTCATAAACTGGGTTGGCGCCCCCCCCCCACTCATAAAAAAAAGGCTGACGCAGAACCGTAAAAGTTCTCCCAATTTTAAATACTTTCATTAATTAAGGTATCCGACTAGGTTCGGAGCAGTTTTTTTTTAAAAACACTATTATGAAATAATATTAATGTTTTTTTAGAAGCAGAATGATCTTAAAACATGTATTTTGCTTAAAAATAAACCATAATATCAATAACTTTTTTTAAATGGGTGATTTTTTGGCAAAAATGACTGAAAATTACCAGTTAGGAGAAACACTGTATCAATAAAAATTAACTAGCTATAAACAATTTGCTTAGATTTTTTCACATGTATAAATATTACACATGAAACAGACCGCAGGTTAAGAAATATTTCAAGAATTCGTAGGTTTATGACAAATTACGTGACTTCATCCAGAAATTTCTCAAAAATGTGTCACCTTTTTTCGGTAAAAAAGATATAAATCAAAAAATATTTCATCATTTACATGATCAACGTAGTCGGATACCTTAAACTATCATTGTTTAACTATCATGTTCCAAATGCGAGGATTAACGACGTTATGAAAATTTAAAAATGAAAGTGCGCTTGTTCATTCACTGGCTGGTCTAAAGAACGTTTTTTTTTACTTGTATAAAACAATCGCAATAAAGATTACTTAAAAAAGCATTATTTTTAGTAAATAATAATAAAATGCTACAATTAACCCAAACAGTTAGCTGATACGTGGTAAAGCTTTCTTTTAAGGAAAAGATAAACTCACAACGATACCGGTTGGCAAAATTTTATTCGATCAGTGGGCCAAAACAGGTTGAAAACGTTAGTTTAGACACAGGCGGGAGGTACACAAAAAAATGGGGGGGGGGGGGGTAGGTGGCGGCGCCCCTGAAGCTGATTTTTTTTTTAAATTTTTTTTCTGTGAAATTGGGTTTAATAATTAGATTTTAACAACACTGATTAAATGACTTCTAAAATATGTGAAATATGGCTTCAAAATAAGAACGGATGGCCACCCCGGTTTCTTCTCCCTTCCAATTCAAAAGTCCATTCTTTTGAAATAACATGAAAAAAGTCTATTCAATAGTTATCTTCAGTTTTTATTTTCGTGAAATAAATCAATCCACCCTGTAACAAATCACTTTTCAATCGATCATCATTTTTTTCATCTAAAAAATTAGTGGGCAAGTTTCTTTAGTGAGGGGGCAGCTGCCCCCCCCCCCTTCCCTCTAGTACGAGCCCCCTATGAGTTTCGAGTTTTAATCAGCCTGAACACGTCAAAACTGTCAAGCACAATTACAATATAAAACGTTTTGTTTTGAATTAACCCAAACAAAACCAAAGCTTAATCTCGGAGAGATAGCGGATGACCTTGAAGAGAATACATCATTTGCATCGTTTTGTAATAGGTAAGATCGGCCAGAAAGCGCCGAGTCGCAAAAGGCGCATTCTCGCTTATCCTATCTGTTGCAAAATAATATGAAAGAACCTATTACAAATAATACAAATGATGTTTTTGCTTCAAGGTCATCTGCCATCTCTCCGTGGTCAAGCTTTACCTGAAAGGAGTTGTCCATAAATGACGTCACGCTTTGATGTGTGTGTGGGGGGGGGGGTGAAATTGTGACAAGGGGGAAGGGGGCAATAATAAGTGTGACATCATGCTGTTTTCGTAAGAATATGTTTATGAAAAAATAGCGTGACATGTGAATAAGCCCCTCTCCCCCCGGGATACGGTGAAGTGTGACTTTGTGACAAAGGAAGGAGAGGGCTCAAAACCGTTGAAAAAAGGTATGACATCATTTATATATGGACAGCCCAAATTAGCTGTTCAGTGTGCGGAAAAATGCAAAAAAAAAAAAAAATCTCGAAAAATGAAAACATATTGCTTACCGTCGACTATAGCGGCTCCTCTCAAAAACTCTGAATAATAAATTTTTAATCTCTTTCTTGCCAGAAAACTAGCACTAAGTCAGTTTAGTGCATGGTGGTGTACAAACAATGTAATCAAAGTGACAAATCACATTTTTTTTTCAGATTTTAACAACTCAAATTTTTTTTGAACTATAGAAAATTGATTATCCGAGTTGATTGGGACCACTCGCTCGAGTCTTGGATGTCGGAAATCTCGATTATTAGAAACTTCGTATAAAAACTAAAGGGTTGTCATTTCTTAAAATTAATTAAAAAATACAATAGCATATTTTTTAAAGATGAAAATTAACGTATAAAAATAATGTTTTAAAATTAAATCTAAAATAGAAAATAACTTGAAGTATGTTTTAAAAAATCAACTGAATTTTTTTTCAATGACAAAATAAATACTGAAAGATGCATTAAAAAAAATTCCAGTAACTATTTTTAAATTCAAATTGAACATTTATCACTTTATTTAATTTACTTTATTTTTTTAAAGAAGTCTACTGCCTAAAATTATCGGCTCGGTTAATCGAAGATCGGTTAATTGAGGTTGTACTGTATTTGATGTTCCAACATTTATTTCAGACTATTTGCAAGAAGAAATTTTCATCAAAGCTCATGGTGCATTAATGATTGTCGTCAAATCATTAAAGGATACGTTGTGAAAATTTAACTAAATATGTTGTTAAATAAGTAGGTGATGAACTAAATGAAATGCGATATCGAAGTTAGACTATTACTATTATCGATTATTACAAAACGTAAAGGAAGGAAAGTGTAGTGGAAAAACAACAAATTGGCAAGAGATTCATGATAGAGGCATAATAATTGTAATAACTTAGTAAATACAAGAAAAGAAATGAATAAATTCCTCTGTGCCAGTCAGAAGAAACAACGTTATCAATGAGCAAATTTTGAAACTAACAACAGTTTGTGAATTTGTAAGGTTGTTTTTCTTACTGACATATAGTCGATTCTTTAAAACATTTAATATCATATTCTTCAATGAGCGTAACATTTTATTGTGACTTCGCAAGTTTGGATCGATTTTGTCCGTGATATTTCTAAAAAAAAAACGCATTTAAAAGTTAAGCATCAACTTAAGAAATAAATCTACTTTAAGTAATTCAACACAATATTATTTATAAAGATTAATGGTATAATAAAGGAAAATTAGCTGCGAAACTTCAACTAAAAACTTTATCCTAAAGTTTAACGAATATGATCATACTAAACAATGAAAATTTACAAAAAAAAAAATGTTTTTAAAAAATAATAGATTTTAATGTCATTATTTCGTTGATCAAGAAAGCAAACTTCAACAAATTTTAATGTTGAAGACTAAAAGTTTGTTCAAGTTAGCCCTATATTTTTTTTTTAACAGTATATTATGCTACTATGAAAGACCGAAATCTAGTTAATGTGGACATTCGCCAGTGAATGTCAACAACCTCAGAAGAAATACATTAGCAAAAGGCAGACTATTTTGTTGTTTTTTCACATTAACTAGTCAATTTTGACATACACAGCAATTTCAGGCTTTCACAATAACGTATATGTATCGGTTTATTGCATGTATCTCTTAATGTTGTATGTTATATAACAAAAGAGAAAATTTATGAGATGTACCATTAATACAATTTCATCACACAATTGTTAGCGCCAGTGCAACCAGGGTCTACATTCAAAACTAAAAGACAATAAAATACATACACAAATGTATGTTTGCAATTTGTTTCTAAAATCTGGGAGGGGGATTACCCCCCCCCCTTAATAGCGGGCTTGAGTGTAACCTTGGCTCTGGGGGGGGGGGTGACGTAATATCCGCCTGATATTTCTTTTCTCAAAACTTGAAATGACTGTTTACTATGATCTGATTGTTTACTACTGCCCCCCCCCCCAATAACCGGCTTGAGCGCAACCTTGGTTCTTGAGGGGAGAGGGGGGGGGGGTAACCCTAACATCCGCCTGATTTTTCTTTTCTGAAAGCTTGAAATGACTGTTAACTATGATTGTCAAACGTTAAAACTCAAAACACATGTTTGTTCGAATCTATTTATTTTTCCTCCCCCCAAGTACGGAACAAAGGCTAGTCCACCATCATCCCCTTTCCCTACGATGAATTTGAGTTGACGCTCGATTTTACGAACCTCTAATTTCCGAACACTCACGATTTTACGAACATCTTCCCAGTCCCAAAATGTTATTTCATTGAACAAAGCTATTTCGATTTTTCGTGGTCTCTTCGAGTTCGTAAAATCGCGCGTCAACTACACAAGCTCTGTTTCAGACGGAGCTAGTGGAGTAGAAATCCTCGCTTCTCTATCAGAATGACAACAACTTTCTCCGCGCGATCATTTGAAACTGATAAATGAAATAATGAGCACACAGAATGAGAGAAACGGTTGGAAAATGAGTGAGAGGGGCTTACCTGGCTGCAGTGTCTGAGCCATGGATATCCTCGTGCGCGGGTACAAATGACGCAGCCTGGAAGCCCTCTTCCGCTTTATAATACGGGCGGACGCCTTTGTTCCTTTCCTCCGGACGCACCACACAAAGGCAGGAGGTTGCCACTGGTTCTCTCCCTTGGCGACACACCTCGCCGCCAATCTGGCAACTATCCACTTCAAATCGCTTGTCGAGCGAGACATTTTCCATGTAGGGGGTTTACCAGACCCGTCATCTAGAAGTTTTCCAGGAAAGGGCAATACACGAAGAGACTAACAAAAGTTGTAAAATCTTAGGAGTCAGGAAAAAATGTTAGGCGCCAGACGAATTATTCCTCAGAGTTTATGGGAAAATTCAGTGCAAGCTTCTGACAAATTATTTTTCAGAAGGAACTAGTCGAAGAGGTGCTTTCTTTAGTCGTCCGGGCTTTGTCGGGCCCTGATTGTAGTCTTCACTTTTCAGAAATGTCATCACATGTCACAGCTATTTGAAAGTCAGATCTGGTTGAAGAGAGGGCCTGGAGAGGATTTACCCAGGGCGGTAACACCTCTAGGGGCGACGCACTGATTAAAATACTCATTATTTTTAATTTCATTGATGTTAAAAATCAAAAAATAAAAATAACAACACATTGCGACTGATCATCAAAAATTGCGCTTTTCTTCTTGTTCTCCTAGGTGCTTATTGAACAGTTTGTTTTTGATGAGGACTAAAATCTAAATGTTTCGCCTCCCTTACATATGATATTTTGTGTTCCTATAGTACAGAACACATAAACAACACATGAAAGCATTTACAGCACAAAGAAGGGAAAGTACAACCGGAGCGAGGGTGAGAGTGGGAGTCGAACCCACCGTCTCAAATATGTGAAACAGATGCTATATCATTCGATCACAGAGGCCCCAATTGCGCTTTTTAAAAAAAAAAATCAATTTGGAAACATTCCTTGGGAAGATTCCTTGAATCTCATCTCCTCCCTAACGTTACTGAAAATGATCTAAAATTGCGAATTTAAAACTTCAATTTCGGAAAAATTCTCGAGGAGATCCAGAGAATTTTTTCTCCCTAATATCACTAAAGATATCTAAAAATTAGGTTTTAGAGACTTAACTTTCAGAAATTTTCCAATAGACGACCACCTAACCTTCCTTCTACTAACATCACCAAATATAATCTAAAATTGCGTTTTTAGAACCATAATTTCGAAAATTTTCCTGGAAAGTGTCTCAGAAATCCCATCTCTGACTCTAACGCCATCAAAGGCCTTTGATTGCGTATGTCGAACTTCCATTTCGAAGAATTCCCAAGGGAGAGCTCTAAGCCTCCCCTCCCTCTAACCTGTCTAACATCACCAAAAATCGTTGAAAATTGAGTTTTTTAAGTAACATTTTCGGAAAATAATTGAGGGAGGTTACCTGATGAACTCCATCTCTTTCCTTTCGTTACCGTCTATAAAATTGCGTTTTTTTTTTTTTTTAATTTCAATTTCGAAAACTTACCCAGGAAGAGCCTTCGAACCTCTGTTGTTATTCTGATCACCTAAGGTCATGCGCTTTTAAAGCTAGTTCTGAAAAATTGTCGGGAATTGTACAATTTTGAAAAATTGTTGAACCCAATTCCCTCCCTTGTGCAACCAAAGACGATTTACAATCGGGTTTTTAAGGCATCGAAAAATGTCCGGGGACTAGCTCCCTGAGCTCCTTTTCCCCTTAACTCACCAAAAATCGTCTAAACGCAACTTATATCGTCTATTTATGGCTGGAAAAGAGTTAGAGCGCTACCAAGTTGATTAGCTAAATTTACACTTAGTGCTGGTAGCTATTCCAAGAGGCATATTTCAGTTCTGTCATTCGGGATTCGGAAGTTCCTAGTTGTTCATCATACAAAACTGTCAGAAACTTCTCATTACATTTCTCATTTGTAAACAGTACAATAATCTGCATTGTTTTGATCTTTTTTATTGTTATAATTATAATCATCATCATTATTATTATTATCATTATTGTTGCAGACATTTTGCTTGAAACAGAGACACGGCACAGTTTACACAAGTCAGGATAAAATTTACAAAGAAAGAAATAACTCTCAGGGCGTAAGGGAGAATCGAACCCAAAACCTCCTTAATTGCGCGCAGGCGGCTGTCAGAGCTAATGCTTGCAACCGCTTGGTCACTGAGATTTTGATCTGTTGGTCCAAATTTTTGGGGCCGTGGTAGCCCGATCGGTAGAGTGTCGGATTCGGGGCCGGAGGGTCCTGAGTTCGAACCTCGATGGTCGAAGACCCACCGTCGTCATTAAAGGGGACTGGGCGACGTTAAATATGCTCTTGGTCTCAATGCCCTCCAAGTGAAACGATACCTCTGGGGGTGTTAGCACCCGGTAGCTATTAGCTCCTGGACTAGTTCTAAATTCTCATTAACTGTTCGATCCGGTGATGGTGCTGCCATCTATCGGTATATAAAATAATGGAGGCAAGGCACTTAGTATGCAGTCCTCGACATAAATACAGTTGTAGTCAGTTGTGACTCTGAATCGGAATGGGAATAGGAAATTATTGACGCATTATCTAAAAATATTGGGATGCCACAAATGTGACAGTTTTAAATAAAAATTTTAGCTCTTGAAAAGTTGATTCCCAACAATGCAGTTTCTGTCGTAACTAAAATACTACTGAACTTTTCCAAGGATCCATGTTTTGGCTCTGCTGATATTGAGAGAGTAAATTTACAGAGTATTACATGCATATTGCATATCCGATCTTTTACGAGTATCTAAGAAAACGAGACATCCAAAGTTCTGATAAGGTAAGTTTATAACGCATTTTATTCTTCTTGATGCTTAGGAATACCCAATAAAACTTATTTTTTATTATCAGAAAACTTGCAATGTATATATCAATTGATCTAACTATGCCACATCCTTTAAAGCTTTTGAAGGATTTTCAAAGATATTTTTGATATAAAATCAACTTTTCCTTTCTTTCAAGCAAAATTCCTAACAATTAGAAGTTTCACCTGGATTATTTGAATCTTTTTTTTTTTTTTTTTAAGTACATTTACAACGAAGTTTGTACTGAAAGTTGTTAAGTTTCTCAAAGCCGAAAGAAATAATTACATGATTAAAAGTTTTAAATCATTCTCTACAGAATGATGTGACCGTGGCCGGTAATTGAGCTTGCAAATCCAATTCGGATCTTCGACATTTACTACAACTGGATGTGTCAAACGAATTTCATGCTTTAAATCTCGTTAACAATCCCCAGTTTGGAGACAGTTTAAGTGCATTTGTAGTGGGGTTTTCTATCTCGATCCCGAAACCCGCGCATGAATTTAGTGGGATTTTCAAAGATTTTTAAAGTTTTCCCCAACTTCTGCAGCTCATAAAGCACAAAATTTTATGAACTAGTACAACCTCATTTATCTCGAATAATTGGGACCAAAGACAACCCGGATAATCCAGACAACGCGGATAGTTAGCAAGCAAAAACCTTAAATAGGTAAACGTAACACTTATTATAACAATAACAAACTATATTTGCTAAAAAAAAAAAAAAAACTGACGCAGTAACTGTTCATTGGTTGACAACATACATTTCAAGTTCGTATCCTTGGTCAAACAAGACCCGTTTATGAAATCACGTCCAATATGAAAGATAGTACAATGCAGACACATAGTGTAGGACAGAATTAACATCAGAGAAGATAGTTACAACCAGAGCAAAGGGCGGGAATCGAACCTACCACCTCGGGATTTTTAGAATGAAGCTCCTCCTCGAACTGCTTACAGGACATAAAATAATGTATAAATAATTATTCACATCCTTTCTCAACAAAGAATTGGCTCAATGTTTACCGTTTCAAACGTGAGTGGCGTTTGACGGGCACGGAAACGCTATTAATAGATAACAATCAATAGTTATCATAAATAGATAACAAAAAGGGCAAATGTTTGGCGTATTTAAATTACATTCTTGCTGTCATAATTTCAAAATTATTTTCTATGTGAACATAAAATTAAAAGATAAACAAATCTTCAAATTCAATCTGGATATCCGGATAAACGAGGTTCTACTGTAGACCATCTGAAAGATATAACTCATTACCTTAACCTCATACACTTCGAAGTAAAAGTAGGAGAAATGTTTGTGTGTGACATGATCAGGAACGTGCTTAGGGGGTGGCAAACTGTGCGGCCACACAGGGCCGCTAAAATATTTTGAAGTTAAGGGGCCGCTAATATATTGTGAAAAATATCTTCTTTCTAATGGTACCAACGAAAAGAAGATGCAATGGAACAAACTTGAGCTACAGCGCATTAAAAATAGGCTATTTTTCATGTGAACGATTTTGACGGACCACTTTGGATGCCAGTATCTTTTCGAAAATCAATACTTATGCTCTGCAACTATAACTCATTAATAACATGTATATTGACAATAGAATTACAATGTAAGAGCTTTTGAAACATTTTTGTTCAGAATTTTTCTACTATCCACTGCGTTTTTCTTGCGACTTTGCATGCGTGCTACACAAAAGTTAATGAACCCAAATTCATAAAAATACTAGGACGTATTGACAACCAAAAGCACTTTCAGTTCCCAAAATTTCAGGTTTCCAGCTTGATAAAATTTCCTGTAATCTGAACTTAAACATGGCAATTCGTTACGACAGACAAAATTTCAAACTCATTTTTCTATCCTTATTCGAAAGAAAACCATCGAAGAAAAAACTGATTTTTAAAAGGAAAAAAAATCTATTCTTTCTAATGGTACAGTAAAACATCTCCTAACGGACATCCTTCAAATGCGAACACCCCGCTTATGCGGACAATTTTTAATTCCCCGATTCCAAGGCAAATAGCATTATTAAACCCCTGCCCAGCGGACACCCCTCTATTGCGGACAAAAAAAAAATTGTCCTGTTAGTATCCGCATTAGGGGAAATTTAACTGTATTAACGAAAAGAAGATACGAGGTGACTAACTTGAGCTACAGCGCTTTGAAAATAAGCTATTTTTCACTTGAACGGTTTTGATAGCCACTTAGGATGGCAATATCTTTTAGAAAATATTTAAGCTCTGAAACTGTAACCCATAAGAAACAAGTATTTTTTACAATGTAATAACGAAGTACGAGTCTTTGAATTATTTTTGTTCAGATTTTATGACAACCTAAAATCTAGGAAAAAATCCCCCCCCCCGCACTTTTTCACGAGTTTAGACGCAGGCTATAAAAAATATAATGAGTTCAAATTTCCAAAAATACTTGAATGTATTAACCAGGGCCGTGGAGTCGGAGTCGAAGAGTCAGAGTCGGACTGATTTTGGGGTAAAGCAGTCAGAGTCTGGGGAGTCGTTCGAAAACATGCCGAGTCCGACTCCGGGTTTCTTTTTTTTTCTTTAATTTTCACCGACTCCCCGAGCATTTTTTTAAAAACTGACTACCAATTAATTTGTTTACATGTATAAAAGCCTACTAATAAGAAAATAACTGTCATTGTTACAACCAGCTGGCTTGATTGTTTATCGAACTTTCTGTAACCTACGCCGTCTACTAATTTGCTTATTTTCTAACTTTATTTAACTGATAGCAACTGTCAGCAAACAGTTGTGTTGCCTAACATTTTCTAATCACTTTCAAATAAAGATAATAGTATTTTTTTTTTTACCTCGATCAGAGTTGTAAAAATAGTAAAAGGAATGTATGTATCGCTTGAGCAAGTCGGGAAACTTCTGAGGTTGCTTGGTAAATTCAAATAAGTGTTGGCACGAAAGCGCAAATCCAAAAGATCTGATAAAAGATAAATTATTTTTTTAATCTAAAGAGTTTATCTAAGAAAGCTTGGTTATCACTGAAAAATACAAAATAAAATTACTACATGATTTATTTGTTACAACACTCAATAATTGTAGTTAATCCAAAAATCTTCATATTAAGATTAATTCTGAAGCTGCTAATCGAATTAAAATTAAAAATTGAGCCATGAAATGTAGGAATAGTAAAAGCTATTCGTACAAAACTGTATACCGCCGCATTTTCTGAAAAATTTACTCCAGGCGTACATGTACCCGACGTCTCTCTGCAATATAGTGCAATATTTTTTGTTGAAATTTTTATGATGAAATTTAAGAATTATTGGAGAATTTTTTTAAATTAAAGTATTTCAATTTTTATCAACTCTGAAATTCAGTTGAGGTGTCACCCAGCAGATGGGTGTCCCCCGGGAGGGGGGGGGGGGACCGCCCTCTTTCAAGAAACGTTTTTTGATTTTGCATAAAAGTTTTTTTTCCTCTCTCTCAAAACGCTTTCTCTAACACTTCTTTGTGCTTTCAAAAATTGAAAGCACGGGATTTGATCAACATCTATTTTTTAATCATTGAAGGGGAGCAAATTAATCCTTTTCATTTTTTTTTAAATGAGATTTTTAAGTAATCTCACTGTAGAAATCGCAACTATTGGGTAATTTGATTTTCAAATTGAAATTCTAACGTTGTATGCTTCTTAGATTTACAATAAAATACAACGTGAAAATTTCTTAAAAAGGAATTCATATTTCAATCTCTGTTTAGGGGGTTTTCCCCCTTCCCATGACAGGGGGGGGGATTTGAAAAAAATTTAAATATAAAGTTGGAGTTAGACGTTTGAAAATCCTGGAGTCGGAGTCGACCATTTTTCTTCCGACTCCGCAGCCTTGGTAACAGTTAATTGTATTTTAAGCGCCAAAAATTCCAGGCTTTAAGTGTGATAAATTTTTCGGTAAACTTAGTCTAAATTCGGCAGTTTGGCACAAAAAGCTAATCCGCCATTTTGGATCATATTTTTCGAAGATCCTTGATCCTCAGGATTTGGATCAAGGAAGCTGAAAATTTGCATAGGTTAGTTTCAAAGGCATTTCTACACCTCTATAAAATTTCATCCAAATCGGAGATGGTCGAACGGGGACCCCCAAGTCACTTGACATGGAATGACTCTCTATATATGCTAGTAGTAAAAATAAGTGAAAAAGCAGAAAAAGGACAAAATTTTTCATTCTTTCTCCGAACGTTGTTCTGAAGCTAGATTTCAATTTCGTATTTCATACCTCCCCCCCCCCCCCCACGGGCTGAAAACAACGCAATTTGCATACCGCTCTTTTTTTCATCAATTACATTTCTTTCGGATTCCAAAAATTTTCATTGCAACCACATTTTGTGTCCTATTTTTTTCACATTAATTTTGTAATTATTTATAAAAATCTTGAACTAACTTATACAGCTGGGTGACACACTATAGCGGGTTATGTTTTGGGAGAGAATAAATAAATAACAAAAATGATTATTTATCGGCTATTAAAAAAAAATTTCACACAGGGCTGCTGAAACTTTAAGCACGCCCCTGCACATGATGAATAAGAAAAAGATTGTGAAGACGACGGACCTAACATTTAAACTTCGGATGAAAACAGAGCAGCTGGTGCTCAGAAAGAATTTAAATCAATATTTGAAAAAAAAAAAAAGTGTCGACAAAAATAGGCTGCGCAATTAAATAAGTGCGTAAAATTTGTATGCGTTTTTGAAAACCAATACTAAAGTATGAATGCATGCAAAATTGTTTTCACAAAAAATTGAGAAGGAACTGGTATGGATTGCAGAAACACGTAGAGTAGCCTCACGAATGCATTCATATAATAATAATAATAATAATAATAATAATAATAATAATAATAATTCAATAATAACTGAGAGAAACTGCTCAACATCTATCTCCGAAAAAGAATGCAATGAAATATTAGATAATGATCAGAATCGTACATAACAAGACCCGCGGAGCGGGGGGCGCAAGAGATATGAGGGCGCACACTCTGAAAAAATAACGCCATGTCAAAATTAAAAAAAAAATTCTTATGGTTGAGGGGCGCACTTATAAATCTTGCGGGGGTGAGGGCGAAATCTATGTACGCTACTGATAATGATAATCCAATATGAATATATTTTCCAATGAAATATTTTCAAATTAATTCCTGTCGCCATGATGCTAATCTAAAAACTACGGTTTTAACCCTTAACTGGTGAAAGTGGGGAGGGGGGAGCTGGATTTTGACCCCAGATGATTTGGACTTTTGCGTTCAAATGTTTTATGATGTTTACATATAGGGGCTTGATAAAGCTTGACCACGGAGAGATGGCGAATGACCTTGAAGCGGAAACATGATTTGTATCATTTCCATTTGTTATAGGTAGAATCGGCCAGAAAGCGTCGAGTAGTAAGAGGCGGGTTCTCACTGACCCTATCGATTACGAAATAATAACAAGCAATCTATTACAAATGATACAAATAATATTTCTGCTTCAAGGTAATCCGCCGTGGTCCAGCTTTAGCAGTGGTAGATTTACCGCATCACAAATATCGCTTTGGCGAGAAGGCCCCACGACATAGCGGTTCCGAAAGGTATATATTTCTCAAACTCTTATTCTAAAAGTAATTGACAAGAGGATCCCCCCCCCCCCCCAACGTAAATGCGACGGTTCCCTAAGCATATAAATCCACCACTACTTTATATATATAAAGGATGGTTCTAAATTGTTTTTACAAATTAAAAGAGGTGATAATACCCATCTAGACTATCAATAATTACATAGGAACATTGGGTCGCTTTCCAGTCTGATCAGGGAATCACATGAATAATGTGACAATGGAAAACTTTTAAATAGGTTGCAATCGATGAAGTATATTGAGACTTATTTTTAATACTAATTTGCCTTCGTCCTCCCATTATCGAGATATAAGGTCAAAAAGTCAACAGAAGTTTAAAGAAAAACACCAAACTAAATATTTGGTGAGAAATTGAAGGTACGAGATTCCATCAAATGAATGTGGTAGGTCATCGATCTGTAAAGTTTGCGAAATAAGTCTTTCATTACTCACCGAAACCTGCTAAATTTGGCGAGTTTTCTTAAAATTTCGGCAGACTTTTAGACCTTATATTTCGATAATGGGGACACGAGGGCAAATAATTTGTGCATCTAGAAATATGTTTTGCTATGTTATTTCAATTGCTACTTCTTTGTTTTTTTTTTTTTCATTATTACATTATCGTATGATTTCCTGTTGAGAGGCAGAAAAGAGTAAAATTAAATTGTCAATCTCAACTTACCTGTTGTAAGTTGAGATTTGAAAGTTCGTTGTTAGGAAAACGAACGAATGATACTAAAAGTCGCATAATCTGATTTATTGCGCAGTGAAAAACTCACAGCATGTGATCAAAATGTCGACTATGCGTATCGTTGCTCAAGTGACACCGGCGATGTCGTGCTGTTTTTAAAGGGCAACGTATGCTCGGACTGTGATTCTCCGCTAACAAGCAAGAGCAAATTTCTGCTTCTTTCCAGTGTAAATTTGCATGAGATAAATTCTGGATATCCTTAGGGGATGTGCTTCGTAGGTAGATAGTCAGGTAGGTACGTCAGAGGCGATTACTTGTATAGCTTCATCTTACTGGATCCATCATATCTACGTTCCTGTTTTCTGTTTCTCAGAATGTGATCCTACGTTCCTATGTAAATATTAGTTATCTAGATGGGTACTATCACCTCTCTTAATTTATAGAAACAATTTCGAATCACAAATTTTCCTACTTTAATTTGCGTAATTGTGTGGGGTGCACAAGAAATATAATGTTAGGGTCAACTACTGATTTCAGTATTACTTTATAAAAGGGACGATAGAAACTCGAATCAAACAGAGAAAAAGAATCCACATAAGCATCGTACTATATTAGTCAAATATCTCGAACTTCCTTTTCTCGAAACCCTTGATATCTCGAAGAAAAAATTTCTCTTGCATTTTTCATAAAAACTCCTTATATTTCCCATAGTTATCTCGAAATTTATTTTTCGAAACCCTTGATTCGTCGAAATAGTTACACAGAAGCAAGTTTCAATCGCCGTTTTTCCTCTGCAATTTTTGTAGAGAACCAGTTCCGGAGATGCTTGTTTTTTGTCACCCTTTTTCTTGGAAATTTTAAGAATAGGGGATTCAGGCAAGCGAGATAATAGAGGAATGTGGGAATGAGGGGGTGCTGTAGTCTTTTTTATCCTAGTGTTTTCCCCAGAGTTTAGATTCTTTGTGCTTTTCTTGGGAAGACGTTGCCCACTTCGAGACCAGGGGGCCAATGTTTCGTCCGTTTTCAAGGGGAAACTTTTAAATGTGCTATTAGTTCAGTGGCGGATACAGCCGGCGGGCAACCGGGCATTTGCCCGGTGGGCCGGTCATGATTCAGGCCGATCAACTTACAGCAAAGTCTTTCGGGCCTGTCT
This sequence comes from Uloborus diversus, assembly GCF_026930045.1. Taxonomy (NCBI): domain Eukaryota; kingdom Metazoa; phylum Arthropoda; class Arachnida; order Araneae; family Uloboridae; genus Uloborus; species Uloborus diversus. The sequence goes on from NC_072740.1 coordinate 125,200,077, forward strand.
GCTAACAGCAAAATGTAAATTTAGTGCGCTGTGTTTAAAATAACGCAAATTCGCAAAACACAGCCTCAGCTCTTCTTTACGCTTGGGCTAAAGCTTGCGGGTGGAGGGAGGCAGCAGGGCAGTCACCAAGAGAGGGGGAGGGTTCCTAAAATGGGGCTACCCAGGGCCTGATTACCACACAGGCTGTCGGCCTAGGCCTGGGGCCCCATGTTCTTAAGGGGCCCCAAATTTTTTAAATAATTATGCATAGCATTGCAACGATATGAAAAATACATGTATTTTTTTAAAATAAAAAAATATGACTTATTATTTAGAAAAAAACTTAAAGGGGAATTTTTAATCATTCTTTCAGTAACGAATTTACTTGGTCAAGATTATGAAGGGGCCCAAAGGGGATTCATAAATGCACATAAGTGATTTATGCATAGTTGTGCGATTAGACAAAGAGGCCTCCAAAAAGTGCATTCATGCTTTAAAAATGTAAATAAACATTGCATAGTCTTCATGGGGCCTCCAAATTAATGTGGGCCTAGGGCCTCACTTCTAGTTGTTCGGGCCCTGGAGCTACCAATATGTTTTTAGTGGTATAATAAAAAATAAATGAATTAAAAAAAAAAAAAAAACAAGGAACCCTTAGCGGTCGTAAAAAGCTAAAATACTTTTGGTCTTTTTGATACTTTTATTTATAAATGATTATTCACGATTGCTATAAAATGCAACTTAAAACAAGGACCGACGTGAGGTCATGTCAGCTTAGTTAAAGAATAGGGGCCCGGCTAGGAATTGAACTCGTGCAGAGGGTAAGATATCCTAATGGTGAAAGGTGTAGAAGGGGGCCTGTAAAAAAATTGACCTATGTCATTTTTTTCCAGGATCCGCTTTTGCTCTCGGCAACCCTGTTTATAGCAACTGGAATAAAAGTGACAAAATATTTTTTGCCATAAATTATTTTAAAAAAAATGCAATCTTAAAATACCATTGAGGAGCATGAAAGACTCTATATTATTAAGATTATCAAATCAAAGGCCAAAGGCCGCCGAAATGTGAGTTTCATACATTTCTTAACGAAACAAAGTATTCTGTACGCTGTACAAACTCGCAGTTTCGGATCCCTCAGTTTAAAAAGAAAATAAGTTGATAGAAACCAATGTCGAAAGAATTCCGGTGGTCCCCAGAACCTCCCCCCTCCTTATATCATCGAAGATCGTGTAAAATTTAACTTTTTGGGCTTTAATTTTGAATAACTTCATAAGAGAACAGTCGAATCCACTCCCGCCATAACATGGAATTCCAGTTTCGAAAATTTGCTGGAGGTACGTACTCGAACCTCTCCCATTTTTCTTAACATTCCCAAAGATAGTCTAAAACTGTGTTTTCAAATTAACAGTATCAAAAATTTTCTTGAAAGTGCTCTGTCCCCTCCTCTCTCTCGGCATCATCAATGAAGAACGTTTTAAATATCGTTTTTAGTGCTTCAATTTCGAAAATTTTCCTGGGTGAGCCTCCTGAAAACTCCTTTTCCTAACATCACTGAAGGTAAGCAAAAATTAAATTTGAAAATTTTCTGATGAATATCCTTGGGATCTATCTCGACTTAAAATCACAAAAGATCTTCTAAAACTGCGTTTTCAGAGCTAATATTAAAAAAAAAAAAAACTTCAGAGAAGAGCCCCCGGAACCGCTCTTTATACCATATACTCGAAAATAATTTAAAATTATGTTTTTTTTTTTTTTTGGATTTCGACTTCCGAAAAATTGCAGCCGGAGAAACCCCGAACCTACGCTCCCTGACATCTCCAAATATTGTCTAAAATTGGGTTTTTAAGACTACAATTTAAAAAAAATTTCCGGGGGAGAGGACCCCCGGACCTCCCATTTCAGACTCAATGTTAATCTTTGCATTAAGTTCATATTGCAAATACTTTAGACTCCCAGAAGCCAGAAAGCTAAGTCCACTTTATCTCTTTGTATTGATACATGCATTTGAAAAAAAATAATAATAAAATAATAGTTTAAAAAACTAAAAAAACACGCTTTTGTAGCAAAATGAACTAAAAAGTGAAAAATAATCTTTGGATGATAGTAGTTGACCAATCGCTTAATTTTAATGTAATACAAAAAAGCGTGGGGTGCTGTCTATTTACATTTTTGCTTGGACAACAAATGGAAGAAATTAAAGACAACTGATAAGAAGCCCCCCACGATTTTTTGTATTACATTAAAATTAAGTGATTGGTCAACTACTATCATCCTAAGATTATTTTTCACTTTTTAGTTCATTTTGCTACAAAAGCGTGCATTTTTAGTTTTTTAAACTATTATTTTATTTTTCTGTTTTTTAGCCTTATGTTGGAGAATTATCAGGCGACGAAATTATTTATAAAACGAGTGCGAGGTAATATCTTAAAGTTAAGACAAGGACACCCCGATGGGAAGCTACTGTGAGTCATCGATGTATGTTTGCGGAAATCATATTTATATTACTTTGAAAATTTGAGATGCATTTGAATAAAAGTTTGTTCAACAATGGTCTGATCAGCAATGAATTTCCAATTGAAGGCTCATCTAAATTTTGGCATGAAATTAGTTAAAAACAATTATATTTCATGTTTTAATTACCTTGGAACATTGGAACAAATTTTGTCTGATGCAGAAAATTTAAAGGTTTTTGTAGATATTTTGAAATATATTTTTTGCGAGCATTTTTTAATGTATTTTTTAAAATTTTTCCCTTTTCACATTGTTGGATTTATGCCAAAATATTGATTAAAATTGGAGGAAACTAACAATTAAAAGAGTTAATTAATTAATTTGATTATAGAATATTGCATTGTCATCGGGTCTGAGGTCGCGTGCCAAATTTCAAAAGAATCCGATCGCAGGAAGTGGGCAAAATTTGAGCTGTAAGATTCCGTTAAAGATACATACATACATACATACAGGTGAAGCTAATAAAAGCGTGTTAATAAGGGGCTACCAAACTCGTACCCGACACCTCCCACCAGGTTTTTGACCTCGCATTGAGTCTGGGTGTTGTCAGGGTATGGCAGTATAAAAAAGGCAAGGTTTATGACAAGGCCCAGTAATGTATGTTTGTGTCGACACATCACGTTCTAAGACGGCCCTAGTCCTTCACCCATGAACATTGCTAGATCAGTTTCATAAAACAGGGTAATTAAGTTACTTATTATGACTGCAGAAAAGGACATACTAGCCAAGCAGTGTTATCATTACGGAAATTTTCAATCAAGTTCCGGGATCTATAAAAATAAATAAATGGACAATTACAATCACATTTCCCCCCAAAATAAGGTGTTTATCTAATACTGTATCAGTTTGTTCACCATTAAAGCGTATAAGTGTTCCTATTTGTTAAATTTTGTTTAAATATATTTAGTTGTTAAGTATAATTTCCTCATATTTGAGTGATAGCCCAATCGTTAGGTAAAATTTAATATATCTATAAGAACTATGGGGCCGCGACATCTCCTAATGCCAGGGCCGATTTTTTCAATCAATCCGCCACTGTATTAGTTGAAGATAAAATTAGTTTTTTTGAGTTAGTGGATGAAAAAAAAATCGACTGCTGTTCATTTCAAACACCTTTCCAGTACACTTTTCACAGTCATAAAAAAGCCCATCAAATTATTCGATAAAACTATGATGAAAGAAATTATTGAAAAATAGAACGTTTGCTTATTCAGAAGCAGCTAACAAACCAGTTTAACAATTTTCGGTAACCAATTAAAAAAATTGAATACCAGATCTTCTTATATCGAAACAGGGATGTAAAAAAATTTCGAATCTAGTAAAATGTTGAAGAATAACTTTTTAACTTTTATGCAAAGTTGTCGCATAGTACATAGATAACTGTACATAATAATGTGCATTGTGAAAATTACTATGTAATTTTTTCAAATCCTTGATAACTCGATATCTCGAAATTTTTCTCTGCCGAGAGATTTGAGGTATCGTGGTATCGAAGTTGTACTGTATTTACACTTTTCCTGCTCGAGATTTTGCACGTTTCTTTATTATGAAGGGCAAACCAATATCAAGCCAAGGTTTTCAAAAATGAAAAACGTTATAAAATTCGGCTGATACAATGATCATTGAAAACAAAGAAACAAAGACATTCTCCTCAATTGGAAACCATACCACCTCATTCGAAACCTTCATTATTTGAGCAAAGCCCCCCCCCCCCAAAGAAAAAAACACGCCTCATTGGAAAAGGAATATCTTTTGAAAAGTCGTGAAGTTCGCAGAATCTTTTGGGAAGAGTCGTATTTTAGCTCATAGGAATCAATAAGCAGCGCGAGTGTTTCGAAAGTTCATAATCGAGCTCTTAAATGGTCGACTATTAGTGTTTTTACATTATTATAATGCCAAGTATCAACTTTCAATATGTAAATAAATAAAATAGACATAAAAAGGGCTTAAAAAGTTATGATTTGTACGCGCGTTGCGGGTGTAATCCTTCAATCACACCCACAACACGTACAAATCATTTTTTTTAACCAAAATATATTTTTAAAAGTTGATACTTTGTACAGTAACCCTTCGTCTTATCGCACTTGGCGGAGGGTAACAAAAAAGCGAAATAAATCCAAACTCAGGGCTGCGCCGCCCCTATGTGCGAGGTCGTGCGGTACACGACGGCGCCAGAGCCAAAAAGCCGCTAAGTTCTAACAATCAAAAATGCTGCAAATGAGATGAATCTCTCGAACCAAAAAAATAAAATTGAACTTTTCATTATATCCAGGGGCTTCTGAAACCAATGTGATTCCCAGGACGTGGCAAAATCTGGTGCCTCTCTCATAAGAAAATCTGCATATTTTTCGTGTGGAAGTTTCCAACAAAAAGAGAGGAAAAAAACAAATTTATCCTATTTAGGGTCCCCTAAAATTGTGGTGCCCAAGTTCATGAATTGATGATCAACACAATAGCTCTAGGTTTGTTATATTTGGGGGAGGTTTACCACATTAGTGGCAGTTGGGAATACACCAATTATACTGAGACAAGCAATCCTCTCGCTGCCTATCTGATAAAAGGAAAAATTGTTCCCTTATTGCTAAACATGCTATTCAAAAGCGCAATCTTTTACACTGAAAACACGTCATGGTAATTAATGCATACATTAGCACTTTTCTTTAATGGCGAGCCGTAGGTGCTATTTCGGTATGTTCGGTATGTATGTATGTATGGTACACAAAGTTGAGTATATGAGGCGCAAGAAATTTTCTATTCCACATTTTGATACTTGAGGTGAATATGTTGTACAGTAGCCCCACGTTACATCGCGCCTCGTTATATCGCTCATTCGAATATATCGCTCTTTTCTTCTGTCTCCCGAAATATTAAAGCCTAAAGTAAGGGGGAAAAAAACTTTGCTTTAAGTTTGAAACCATTTCTGAAAACATATGGTATTGCTCAGAGAAGGTCTCTTTCTTCTTTTTGTCAATGAACAAAAGGAAGCTATTCTTCTGAATTCGCTGGAAAAGCAACAGCAATTTCTGTCATCCAAATGTACATACCCGCGCAGTATATTTCAGTTTAAGATAGTCTGCAAACTACTTGACATCTTCTTTTGTATTGATACATTGCCTTTACAATGTGTGTGAGACATCAAGCACATGTCATACTAGCCAATGTAGAAGAGAACATACGCCCTTCTTTTAGTACAGAAAAGATTTCTGCTTGATTGAACAAACCAGGATTTGTATCAAAGAAGGGAAGAATGATCTGGACGGGTAAAAGAGTTTTCTGTAAACAATGTGGTTACTTTTATTTTTCACATCCTTTCTACAGCAAGTCAAACAAATTAGAAACTATTGGGAATAAGATTGTATTGGAATGCTCACTCTTATCTCGCAATAGCTCAGAAAGATGGTCTTCATTTGCCATTTGATAACTTTTTGACGGTGAAAATTTACTTAAATTTTAATCTTGTTTAAATTTCAATAGGTGTGATAGTACATTTGTAAACTACATCGAAACCATTAGAAAATCATGTCAAAAAGAACGAATGCTAATTTACTTGTATGTTGGACTTATAACTATTTTTAATGACCTTCGTTATATCGCGCTTTCGGATATATCGCTCTTTTTCTTTGTCCCCCGAAAAGCGCGATATAACGAGGGGTTACTGTATCATAATTTGTGCAATATGTCTGTTTGGGATTTTTAACTATCGTTCTTGGTAATTCGACTACTTCATGTTATCATACATAAAAAATACTGTAAGCCCATATGTTTTACTTGTGAATAATGTTTGTATATTGTAGACAACAATTTTGGTTCACTTTTTAGTTCCAAAAAGTAACGATTTGACCATAATTACTCGATTCCCCCTCCCCCTTATTTTTCTTTAACCATTTATGCATTAAAAAAGTTTTGGTGAATGCATTTGTTTCAGATATCATATTTTAGAAGTAGTTTTTACTAGAAAGGATTTCAGTTTCAATTTTTAAGTTGAAATATCCTCTATCCTTCAGTTTATAATTGTAAAAGCACGCTGTTGTCATGTTTTTAAAAGCATAAAATGTTGATTAATTTTTCATCAATTGGAGGTTAGAGAGATATTTAGAGCGGCGTTAACTTTGATTTTTAAAATATTTTCTATTAGAGGAGCTCTTGAGCTCGAAATAACTCATGCTCAAGCTGAAGTAAAAATGTGCACTGTGATCCAAAACTAAATACACATTTTTACACCTTGTTTTTTCAATAAATTTAATGACATTTTTTTCCTCGTCATATTTGTCTAAAGTGTTAACTATAGTTTCGTCGATCGTCACTGCGTCAAGGCACTCAAAAGACATTTGCACGACGGCGCCGATCAGACTTGACGCGGGCCTGTCCAAAACCGTAATACAACCGTGATTTGAAAGTAACTATTTAACGTAGATAAATGATGTGTATACCAACAAATAATTTTGTTTAATTTAATACTTGGTGTACTTTCTTAATACAAACTACAGAAAAAATAACAGGTTGTGCCTTAAAAGCCATCGATAAAAGTTCAAATTTTGTATTGCAGGGAAATATTTTAATCATTCATCAATCACAACACGAAACAATACTTGAAATTCGTTGGTAATACACGTGCATTTTAGCGGATGCTCTGTTGAAACAACAGCTGTACCCTGCGGTCGCCACCTTACCTGAACGCAGTATACGTAATCACGGACAACGAGACAGAAAGAAAGCGAGAAGAGCGGATGTCTCACTCTTCTCCGATACCTAAAGGCAAGCGTGCTTCCACCCTACACTAGAGATCCAATATACGGAATAGGGGGGCGACATCGATGTCGATGTTTTGGAAACATCGATGTTTTTGTTAAAACATCGATGTTTTTGGACCATCGATATTTTAGTTTCGATTTTTTTTTTCGATGTTGATGTTTTTACATTTTAATTAAAAAATTTTCATAAAATTTGCTCCAATTTTCTCGATAGGTAATAAAGTTTACTTATGGAGTTGCAAAAAAAAAAATCATTTTTTTTTGCACCCATTTTATAAGATTAATTTTTCTGTGTAGAGGATGATTTTTGAGAAGATCACTACAAGATAGTAGAAGATGAACTAGAGAGTGAAGAAGAGGTTAAGAACTATTGGAAGAACCTGGCACTGGTAGTCTGGTGCCAGAACTTGCAGTCTATTTCAAGACTCCAGTTCTTAAACTAAAGGAAAATCCTACACGTTACTACGGTGAAATTTATAACTTTAAAAATTCAGAGCTGGTAAAAGTTGCTTTAAAGTATTTAATAGGGATGGCAACTTCTGTTCCATCGGAAAGAGATGTTTCTCTGACTGGTGGGATAGACTGCGAAAAGAGAAATACGCTTCTGGGGGCTAAACAAACTAACTTCTTTTTCTCCAAACTGTCAACACCAATATTCGGGGTTATTTATCGATTTCCCCCAACAAGTCGTCCTTCTAATACTTACAATTCGCGTGTAAGTATTAACTAACAGTAAAACACATATTTTTTGCTCTTAAAAATAATTGTTAGAATTAATTTTGCATTTTTAAAATAATTAGCACAACTTTTTCTCTCATTCAACTGACGGTAAGTGCTATGATACATTTTTTTTTTAGATTCTTTTTTGATGTAAATTTACTTTTACTTTCATTCAGTTTGAAAATATTTCCTTATTATTATAACTAGTTGGTGTTAATCGGTGCTTGTCTTAATCTCAATTTTTGTCTTACTATAATACCAAGATGTTGCGAAATTATTCTTATTAAATTATATTCATGATTTGAGGTTCAGTATTTTCAATATATTCGTCGGGTACGTATTCTTTTGTATTGCTTAAAGTAGTGTAGTATATTCAAAAAGTATAATATACATTGATAAAACGATCGATGTTTTAAAACATCGATGTTTAGAAACATCATGTTTTTTGGTCGATGTATCAATACCATCGATGGTCTTAATTTATAACATCGATATTTTGAAATATCGATGACGGAGAGATTGGACAACGGCGCGCCGCTATCCGCAATGTTTAGTCCAAGTGTTGTCAGCTTGAAATGCTACGCTGTGTGAATTTCTAGCTTTCCCACGGAATATAAGACATAAAATCTTTGAGGAACAGACTGATTTTTTTTCCTCATCGTATTTTCATTAAATAGAGTGAGCACCAAGTCTGGCAATCCGGCGCCAATCGTTTCGTATTGTTATAGCGCGTACAAAGAAAATTTTTTTCCTCAAAAATTTGTTCATAAAGATAGAAACCAAACAGATATTTGTGTTCTGCACATTTCATTTCATAATATCATAACTAGCTTCTATTTTTTTTCCCAATACAATGTACATTGTGCTCAGTGATATTTGGGGTAGAAGATGCATTACGGCATTCACCATTCTTAATTTACTGTAGAACGGGATTTTCTCTTTAACGACAAAGAGTATTTCAAGCTCATTTTTTATACACTCATCTGAAAGAATACTTTTGGAAAGAAAAACTGCTTTTATAGGAAAGAATATGTTCTTTCTATTGGTACCAACGAAAAGAAGATGCAAGGTGACAAACTTGAGCTACAGTGTATTGAAAAAAGGCTTTTTTGCATGTGAACGATTTTGACAGTCAGTTTGGAGGGCAATATCTTTTAGAAAATCAATATATACGCTCTGCAACTATAACCCATTAAAAACATGTATAATGATAATAGAATTACAAAGTACGAGCTTTTGACTCATTTTTGTTCAGAATTTATGACATCTTAAAATCTAGAAAAAGTTTCTCCACTGCGTTTTTCTTGAGATTTTGCATGCGTGCTACACAAAAGTTAATGAACTCAAGTTCATAAAAAAAATGAAAAAATTAATTTGAGTTTTGTCATCTTGAATTCAAATTATGTTTTTCGCAATCACGAGTGTGTGTTTGTATGTGTGTGTGGGGGGGGGGGGTATGTGTATGTGTGTGTAAGCATATGTGTTTGTGTCTGTGTGCAGGTATGAATTGTGGGCAGTTGTGTGTATTTGTGTGTATGTGTAGGAGTCTGTATGCATGCGTGTGTGTATGTGTTTGTGTGTAGGGGTATGTGTGTGTATGGTGGTGTTTGTGTATGTGTTTGTGTGTGCGTGTGTGTTGGTGCGTGTATGTATGCGTGTGTGTGTAGGATATGGACGCAACCTGGAGACGGTTTTCGCTAGAGGAGCAGCATCGTGAGGCCGGCCGCCGCGACGGGTGGTGCTGGCAGAGGGTGGGGAAAATGATAGCACGCCAAAAACAGTCAAATGAAAGCAATAAGCAATCGTGATTGCTCAAAAATGCGAGAACGTATTTACTACCAAAAGTACTTTGAGCCCCTAAAATTTCAGGCTTCCAGTGTGATAAAATTTTCCACAACCTGCTCTTAAAGATGGAAATTCGTTACGACAGACAGAATTTCGAGCTCATTTTTTAATTCTTAAACGAAAAACACCATCAAAGAAAAAACTTATTTTGAAAGGAAAAACTCTGTTCTTTCTAATGGTTTTAACGAAAAGAATATGCGAGGTGATAAACTTGAGATATAGCGCTTTGAAAACAGGCTTTTTTTCACTTAAACGGTTTGGATAGCCACTGTGTATATGTCAATACAATATCTTTTAGAAAATAGATATTCAAGCTCTGCAACTGTAACCCATTAAAAAAAAGTATTTTTACAATGGAATCACGAAGCACGAGCTTTTGAATCTTTTTTGTTCAGATTTTATGCCAATCTAAAATCCAGGAAAAATTTTCCATGTCGCGCTTTTTCACAAGTTTACGCGCATGCTACACAAAATCTAATGAGCTGAAATTCACAAAAATACTTGAGTATATTAACGGCTAAACGTACTTTAGGCGTCTAAAATTTCAGGATTACAGCGTGATAAAATTTTCTGTAAACTCAGTCTAAAGTTCGCAATTTGGTACAAAAATCTGATCCACCATTTTGGATCACATTTTTCGGAGATCCTCAGGATTTGGACCTAGGAAGTTGAAAATTTGCATAGGTAAGTTTCAAAGATATCTCTACACCTCTATAAAATTTCATCCAAATCGGAGATGGTCGAGTGGGGACGATTTGAAAAATTACGTCAGTTGACGTGGAATCACTCAAAAGCTAAAAAATAACACATTCATAAGTTTAAAAATTAATAAATAAATAAAAATAACCGTTAAATAAATCTAAGATAAAAAATTGTGAAAAGACTCGCGGATAATCCGACCGCCGATAATCGGGAGTTAATTGTAGTTCGTAATCTAATAGTGGATTGTTTTTGAGTCATTGAGTTCAAAGTAAAAGCAGCATCTTCCGAGATTGAAATACTTTCCAAGGTTTTTTTTTCTTTCCTGGTCAAAGAAAATAGTCCTTCACTATTTGTAAGCTCTTAAATGCAATATTTTGAAAGACGGGACGGTATTGTTCTGCTTCTTGTTGATCTTCATCGGGGGGGGGGGGGAGTCCATAAGGTCGGCTACGGATGGAACAGTAAAATTTCTGTTTTCATAGATTAACTTTCAACAGCATGTTTTAGCTTTTAATAAAAATTTTTTGAAAAAAAATAGAACCGACTTCAAAATTGCTCTAAAAAGTGAAAAATAATTTTATTCTTTAAACACCATCGATAATACTTTTAAACATAATTTTTAAAGTTGGCGCAAAAACGATCGATAAAATCATTCACAGCCATAACTCAACTACAAGTATAAATTTAACCAGGTCCAGTTTCATCACTACCACATGCATTACGCATTGATGACAGCATATTTGAGTAACGATATAAATGTTTCGTTCTTCAGAACTTTGGATGACTTTTTGATAAAAATATGAACGAAGCATGGTTACAATGGATTTTACTTTTTGTTTCTGCGCCAACTTCAAAAATTATGTTTAAAAGTATTATCGATGGTGTTTAAAGAATAAAATTATTTTTCACTTTTTAGAGCAATTTTGAAGTCGGTTCTATTTTTTTTTTTCAAAATTTTTTTATTTCATTCTTTTTAGTGTAAATGTAGATATTTCAGTAAAAGTAAGAAGTTACCTAGTAAGAATTTCGGCTCTATATCACTGTATTGCTTTAGAAAAACCTTTATTCAAAATTATCATTACAATTACTATTAATGTTACTGTTATATGGCACCAAACTTTTATAACAATGAGTTTCATATTGTCGCGTAGATGAAGATAGCGAAGACAATGTGAAAGCCAAATGAAGCGAATACTCGTTAGTCTCAACTCGAGATCTTTATTCAGAACCACGAATGAACGTTACATCTCCTTATATACAACTTGAAAAAGTGCTGGAACTTTCCAGACTTGGAAAGATACAGAAATTAATTGAACATTCGAGAAAATACGGGAAACAGTAGAAACGAAATTTTAGTAAAATTCACTTTGTCCTAGTAGGGATTTGAACCCGGGTCGCTCGTGTGAGAACGAGAATTCTACCACTGAGCCACCGATATCCACGGATGAAAAGTGCGAACTTCGCTACAGTATCATTTTAATCATTTAATAGGGAAATTGCATATAATTTATTTTTTTTTACCCATACCTTTTTTTTCTAAAGAACAAATATAGTCAAACAAAGTAATGGGACCTAAGTTGAGCCATCCCTTATCCATTAAAAAAAGAATCATCAAAATCGGTTCACTAGGTGAGACGCTATGAGTGGACAAACAAAAAAAAAAAAACATACATACGGCATGAACTGATAACCGCCTCCTTTTTGAAGTCGGTTAAAAAGCACAAAAAGAAACAAATTGCTTATTTTAGAACATTGTTTTTTCTTTTTTTTTTTTTACTTCCCAGGGAAAACGTAAAATGGGGGAAATTCATTAATAACAAGCTTTCCATCCGGGTTAAGTTAACATTATTAGTATACGGAAAACCTGGAATCTGATGAAAAAAACCAAAAAAATGCGGGGCAAACGTAGATTCGGGGGACGTAAAATCGGGGTTTCACTGTATAGACAAACCATGGTTACCTCTTCTCTTCTGAGTAGTTTCAACACTGGTTTCAATTTCAAAAAAATCTTGATTTTACTGAGCAATCACGAATTGCTTATTGTCCTCATTTGACCTTAGTTAATGTCTTATTTTTTTCAGGGTTATCTGCAAATCACTTACTGAAGAACAGATGAAATTCATGCGTCACCTCCCTGAAGTTTGGACAAATGCCAGCTTTTTCTGCCAATAACGGATTTTACCACCCTCAATGACCCGAATGTCTCAAATGTCTGAACAATCATCCAGCATCCACCATCGGGCCCTTGACATTAATTTGATTTGTAAAAATTCCAAATGTAATTTTCGTGATTATGATTGCGATAGGAACCATTTATAGAAACAAGAAACCCAACGCGAAAAATGAATTTCAATCTGCGCACGGATTAAAATAATTGTTAAAAAATATTAAGCTTTGTCAAATTATTTTTTAAATGGTCAAAGCCTATGTTTTTAAGAATGTTCTTTCAGAAAAAAATATTTTGAAGATTTTGGAAACGACCCCATTTTTTTGTAAAGTCACACAATCTGACGACACCTCCTAAAAGAGGGTACTAGTAGAGACCGTATTTAGGATCTCTAGGTACTAGTGGGCTCCGCTCCGTGCTCGTTGACGCTCGCCAACCCCCGGAGCTGCTGACTCAGTCCCAAATAAATAGATCGTTGCACGTTCTTAGCTCGTTGCGCTAGCTCTCTGGTCTCTAAAGTTTTGAATCTAGCCCCAGTGACCCTTCTCAACTCTCTAATAGAGGTATTACAAAATTGGATAAATGATTCTTATGTTAATCAATTGGTCCTGAACAAAAGTATGTTACACAGGTAATTCGTTCGTAAGGGGGAAAAATGTGATGTAAACAAACTTACATTTATACATTTCTATCCTCCTAATTCTACCTTGATCAAGCGTCATTCAATCGGTCATTTTTGAAATAATTTTGTGAAATCAAGAGAAAAACAAATTATGAAAGAAGCAGATAAATTATGATCAGGTTCCACACTGTTCTTAGGCATTGAAAATTATAACTTTATAAGTTACTTGCTGCTTTGCACGTTAAATTAAATAGATGAAGAAAAAGAGAAAAAAGTCCTAAGCAAAAAAACCTAGAAAATTAAAGTTGGGTTAAATGACGCATGTTCAACAATTAGGCTAAAATAAAAAAGAAAAAAAAAGGTAAAAATTTCCGTCAACGCACAGAACAGAGCAATTTTATGACTCAAAATTGAAATTTAGACGCCTTTAATTTTTTTTTAATGTCCGAATTTCCGGTCATTGTTATTAATAGGCGTAAACATTCCTTTTCACTGATTTTCTAGCGAAAAGTCCCCTATATGAATTCTTGGAATTAACTGGATTTGTATGAGCAACACACACCCACACACATACATACAGCTATATATATATATATATATATATATATATATATATATATATATAATATACAACAGGGTGTTCCGTTTGAATCTGCAAGACCTCTATTTTCGCAATCGTTAGTCCTAGATGTATACTTCCCATTGCGAAAATGTACAAAATCAGATGCGGAGTTAAGGTATTGAAAGTTTGATGCGAAAACAAAAATGAGACAAAAAATGCAAAATTTAACTTTTTATACTGGCCCCAGGTCCTCTAACTTATATTTAGGGAAATAGTCTCCATTGAAAACTTACTGAGACAAAAAATTTGACATTTGTGCTAACGAAACTCAAGGAGATATTCCAATTCTAAGTTTTAAGGGACCACACAGAAGATGAGATTGAAACTTACTGCCCTTTGCGAAGAATGACGGTTGTCAAAGTAAAAAAACCCCAAAGAATATATATTTTTCATTGCTATTCAAAAATAAAGGCAAATGTTATGCAGTGATAAGCAAAAACACGCTACAAAACCTCGAATAATTTGAAAAACCACTCTATACACACATATAATTTTAAACACTTCTTAACCACTATATTTTCCCCCAAAAGGTGTTATTGACGGCGTGTGTAAAGTGGTGTAAGTCGCAAAACGCTGCGTTTCATGTCTTGGTGAATATTGATCGTACTAATTTCAAACTTTTTGCATTAGGATTTTTTTTCAATGGAGATTACAATCCAAATTCAAAATAATAGAATACTTCTCACTTTTTGGAAAAAAGTTTATTCGAACCAAATATAAGCACAAATTAGGTAATTAAATGAACGTGCCACCTTTCTTTGACCTTTAAGTGTGTATTTCATTTCAAATATACTCAACTAAAAATAATCTTAGACAGAATAATTCAAAAGTTTCTAGTGATGAAGGTTTACATTCAGTCAAAAAATTAGAATATTCAAACTAAAGGGGGGAAAAACAGTTTTATAAGAAACAATATCAATACTAGAATACATCATTTTTGGCTGGATTCAATGCTTTAATTCTTTCACACCCGGATTCTACCGCCTGTTTACATTAATCGTTTCTGACACTGTTTCCATACCTTCTTCAATGCGTCAATGAGCTCAATTTTGTTGGCGAGCATCAGGTTTTGAACTGCTTTGTATAGATTTGACGGTACCACAAATTCTTGATCGGATTGAGATTGGTCGAGTTGCTGCTGTGTACCTCGGGTGCACTGCCGCCGCTACCAGCAATGGGGCCCAGTACCAATTTTAATTCCGAGCCCTTCCCCATGACCCGCCACTCCCAGGGCCGGATTAGCCATAGAGCAGAAGTAGCAAATGCTACGGGCCCCGCGCATCTGGGGGCCCCGCGCCGTGAGAAAAAATTCCAAAAAAAAAAAAAAAAAAACTTTCCGTACTTCAACCCGTTTAAATTACTCTCTACCTTTCTCTTTTTATTTATATTTAGCTTTTTTAAATGCTCAGGTAAATTAAAAATCTTATTTTTTCGATTTGCTTTCCATAAATTTCTCTTAATTCAAGTCTTAAAAACGCAATTTTAGTTGATCTTTCTTAGTGGAAGGAAAAAAAGGTCCGTTGGGTCAGAAAAGTTTCAAAACTGACCTAAAAATTGCAATTTTAGGCAAAGTTTGGAGAACGGAGAATTGGGTTTTCTCTGGATTTTTTTTTTTTTTTTCAAAATGAAGTAAATTTTAAGGTATCTTATGAAATTTAAGGGATTTATGGTCCTAAAACTTTTAGCTATTCAAGTCTTTAAAATAAAAAAAAGTTTTGGTTGATTCATAACAATAGAGGAAAGGGGAAGGGGTTCTTTCCTGAAATTGTGCTCAAAACTGAAGTCAATTTCAGGCTACCTTTTGGAGGAAAGGGTTTGAGGGATCGACTTATGGTATAGCTGAAAACAAAATTTCAAGCTATGTGGGAAGATTAGAGGAAGGGATGAGGGTCTGAACTCCCCCAGAAACAATTCTGACTTCAAGTTTCAAACCGTGGTTTTAGATTATGACTGGAGACGTCATCGGGGGGAGGATACGGGTTTGCTTCGCAAAATGTTAGAAACTGAAATCTTCAAGACGCAGGCTATCTTTAGTTCTAACTTTAGGTAAAGAGTGATGCTTTGGAGTCTTTTCCCCCGATTGTTGAGAAGCTAGAGAAGTAGGAGGGTATCCTTTCAAAATTTTTTGAAATTTTGAAAAAATTAAGGGCTTTTTCCGGAATTTAGGCTCTAAAAACTCAAATTTAAGCAATTTTTGTTGATAGCAGGAGAAAGAGGATGCTAAAATTCTTAAAGCACAAATCCTAAAACCACATTTTTTTAAGGCTCTCTTTGGTGATGTTAGACAAGAGAGGGAAAAGGGTTACCATCCAGAAATTATTTAAAAGTGCTTTCTTCTTAAAGCTTTCGAATTTGGAGTCCTGAAAAGGTAATTATTAGTCATCCTAAACTCTTTTTGGTTACTTAACTTAATGTTAATTTATCATCCTCAAAATTTTCCGCCCATGACACGATCCGTAGATCCGGCACTATAAACAACAATGAGCAAAATAATGATAGAAGGAATAGAATAGAATAAAATAAATGATAGAATAGAATAAATGATAGAAGAAAAGAAAAAGTTTCTGAGACTTCACACTTATGCTGAGTGAAATAAATGAATTGTTAAGAGAATATTATTTTTTGATGAACTAAAATAATTATGTGTAGAAAAAAGCCTTTAAATATCGTTTTTAATTTTTTCCTCTGAGTGGGAGGGAACTAAAAAGCTGCCACCCATGCCCCAAACCTAACCCCTTTCTTTTGTATCACCAAAGGTAGCCAAAAACTTTTTTTATTCGAACTTGAAATTCGGAAAAATTCAGGGACAAAATTGTTTAACATAATCGGAAACCCGCTAAAACTGCTTTCTGGAACTTAAGTTTCAAAACATTTCCAAGGGTGTAATCTCGAGCCCGATCCCGTCCTATAATGTCTTTTAATAAAGTGGCCTACAAATGAGTATTTTGGACTATAATTTCGAAAAATTTCAATATGAGTATACCTCTCCCCCTACAACATTGTTAACAATTTTCTAAAATGTACTTTTAAGATTTAAACTTAGAAAATTTTCCGGGTTGCCTTGGAGAGTGCCTGAACCCCATCCCATACCGAAACGTAACCCGCGATGGCCTATCTATCACGTTTTCACAACTTCACTTTCGAGAAATTTCCAGGGGATGGCTTTCGCGAACTCTGCCCCAAAATCACCAAAGAACGTAAAAAAACACCATTTCAGAGTATATAATTTCAAGAATTTTTGCTTAAAATTGTGTTTTTAGATTAATAACAGATAATAAATTTAAAAAATTTCCTATGGGGCCTTCTTGAACACCACTCTTTCCTCTCTCTACAACATCATTAAAGATAATCTACAGTTTTATTTAAAACTTCAATTTTTAAAAACTGCCTGAAGAGTCGCTTTTTCCTTTGCAAATTTTTTCCTTTGATCTTACCTAAGATAGGATGCAATCGCGTTCTTTGACTAATGTTTCTCCAAATAATGGCATCCGGATCCTCTCTTCCTAATATGATCAGGGGTCGTTAAAATTGAGTTTTTAGAACTGAAATATCGAAAATTTTCCGGGGGTAAGCCCCCGGACCCCCCTTCCTTTATATCGTCCAAAAATTGCGTTTTTGGAATTAAAAGTTAAAAACATGTAGTAACGGGAAGACAAGGAGAAATAGAAGGGGATCATAATCATCGTAAAGCTCTAAAACTATATCCACATTTATATATTCATGCATGTTATAAGTACACCTCCCGTCTCCATGAAGAAGTGCTATATCATTCAAAAACGAGGGCCCCTTGGAAACATTTGCTACGGGCCCCGCGCTGGCTTAATCCGGCCCTGGCCACTCCCATCCCCGCCATTGCATATTTTTATACCGTCACTTCATTATTTCTCACTCATACACTTACTAACTTCAAAATAAATTGTTTAAAATTGTATTCATATGTGATTCATTCTTTCGTTGCTTATAACTGAATTTTTAAATTTTATTGTAAATTAAAAAAATGTAATTTGAAGTTTGCACAAAAATATGTTTTCAAAAACAGTATCTTTATACTGCAAAAATTGTATAATTTGTCATGTTTGAGATAAGTGAGATATATTAACTCCAGCGCATGTCTGGTAATGCCATAAGAGAAGATGCTTTGCAGCATTTAGACCAATTAAATTTAATGAATGGGCCCCATTAGGTGAAAATAGATCAAGTGGATTTTCGTTTATTCGTCTTTTGACTCTTTTCACAACACGCTTCATGTTCGACCCATTGTCAAACACTTGGCCTCTGCAATATTCTAATGGAATTCTGTGTCTTTTAAGGGATTTCATCAATTCTAGAGTAATATCAAATCCCGCTTTTTCTGAGAAATTCAGAAGCTCAATAAATCTCTCCTGAAATAGCTTAATTTTTTTCGATGAAATTATTAACATTATTATTGAAAAAACGGTTTCATGACCGTACGGGCCCCTCAAAGTTCCGAACCCCGGTGCTATAGGTTTGTGGTATCAATTCCCAAACGGCGGCCCTGCTCCGATGAAGTATCATGCAGTATTATTGATAAACACCGGAAGTCACGCATTGTTTTATTTTAAGATACATATAGTAGAAACAATACATTGTTTTATTTTAAGATACCTCATGCACCTACAAACCAAAAAGGATGTGCCGAATTGGAGAGAACGTCTTACACAAGATTTCTCATACGCTTTTCTTTTTAAACGTCAAACCCGAACACCTTTTTTTGTTTACAGATATTTCAAAAAATGATTCATCACTGAATAGTATAATACTTTTCCAACCGTAATGCCGCTGTATGAGCTTCTTTCTTTGCTCCAGGCGAGTTGTGCACGTTTCTGCTTCTTGTTTATTTTTGGTCTTACTTCGTAGATTCGCAATTAAAACAGCAGTTTATGCGACCGTTGTAGTTGGCGTTGGCGTGGACAAGATAACTATACATTCTTGTCAACACTTATGGACGTAAGAAGCATTTTCAACTATTATTTTGGTCGATTTACTTTAATTTGGGTTCATCTCTGCCAAGTGTTACAATTTTTCTGCCAAGTGTTACAACCTCGTTTACTTCGGTTACGTTTTAGTTGGTCAATCCATCTATATTCCTTTAAAAACTTACAAACCATAGATTGTAAAACGTTCATTTGAATTCAGTTGGATAGTTTTTTCTAACTTTAAGAAATAATACAGTATGTAACTTCGTTTTGTTCCCTATTTATCACCTTGACGACCCATTTTGAGCATTAAAAGGCTTTAAAAAGAGGGTAAAATTATCTGGGTGCCAAGCTTCATACTCGTGACAAACTATCGGTTAACAGTTGTGCAAGTATTTTCGCTCCTTTTTAAAATTCACATTGAATGAATAGATTATTCTAGTTTTTTGACTCATATAAAAAAAACCTATCTATTTTTCCAATGTGTTAATGATCCATAAGTTATTAAAATAATATCCGAGAAGTTGTTTAAATTGATTTACCCATTCACGAATACGAGTTTTACTCTTTTTAATTTGCTTGCGTTCATTTTTCCGGACTGAGGAACAACTTTTGTTGAAACAGTTCTGATATTCTATTATTTTGAATTTGGGTTGTATTTCCCTAATTGTAAGTTAGAGGACCTGGGACTTGTTTATAAAAAGTTACAGTTTGTATTTTTTGACTCATTTTTATTTTTACTTCAAACTTTCAATATCTTAACTCTGCATCTGATTTTGAACATTTTTGCAATTGGAAGTATGCATCTAGGACTAACGGTTGCGAAATTAGAGGTCTTGCAGGTTAAAAATTAACACCCTGTATATAATTTCTTCTGGATTAACGTTAAGTACGTGCGTATTCAGTACTAATTCGATTTTAAGCAGAAATGCATGTGATTAAGAAAGAAAATTAGAGTGGAGCAGAGTGCAATATGGGGGATGGGGCAGGGTGCAATATCGAGCAAATTTCGCAATATGTGGCTTTCTTATTTGTCAGAAAAAGAAGAATGGAGAAGTGAAGATGGAAATAGTCATCTGTGTGTGTGTGCGTGCCAGAGTTGGGCAAATTTTAATTGCATGAACAATTAAAGATTAACAATTGATTAATTGGTAAACGTAACCACAACTAACAATTGATCAATTGTAATTGCAGAAAATCACAATTAACGATTAATTAATTGTTAATTTTAGTTTACTACAGTTAACAATTAATTAATTGTTAATTGTAGTTGGCTACAATTAACAATTGTCAATTGTTTTGTAAATTTTAATCAAAACTAACTCTTAAAAAATTACTGGTTTTGTATAATATACTGTACAGGCGGCAGGTCTACTTGGGACGTGGACGGGTACCATATTATTATCGATTTATACACATGTTAGCAACTAATAAAATATCAATACTCAACAGTAACTTTATTACGAGCAATAAATTATTTACTGTAGAATATGACTTTTCTCAAAAAATCTTATGGCTCCAGCGAAATTTCCTCAGAAAAGGTATATTTCAATTAAATATTCAAAAACATTGTGCCGCCCCTTTTTTCTTATTTTTTTTTTTACTAATAAAAAACGAAATAACATCTGAGAGAAATTTCAGAAATGTATTTTAATTACGTACATGATTTAATTTTTTTAACAGAACGGTCTCTGAGACCTCACGTCCCTTCTTATGTCCTTCTTTCTCACCTCCCCTGTTATGGGTTAAACTAAAACAATGATTTAGACTAACTTAAAACACTTAATTAAAACACAAACATTTACGTGTGGAAAAAGCTTGCCTAGACGAGACTAGTTCACGCGGCGAACAAGCAATCAGCACTGAACGAAAATACGAAATTGAATAATACTTTTGACTCTGTACCCTGCGCTGTACCTATTGATACATAAAGTTAATTGTTAGTTTTAATTGTTTCATAAAACAATTAAAAGATTAATTGCAATTATTTTAATTGTGAGAAACGATTAAACGTACATTAATCCAATTAAATCAATTGCAAAGTGCAATTAATAGTTTAATTGCAATTAATTTAATTGCAATTACTTTTTTAACCAATTAACAAGGCAATCGAAAAAATAATTGATTAACGCCCAACACTGGTGCGTGCACAGTCAAATGATCAAGGGAGCTGAAATTAGTTTCGGTCAGGGCCCGATCAAGCCACAGTGAGCCAATGGGCCTAAACTCACGTGGACCTACATTTTCTCATTAGTGGTACGAATACATCAGATAAAAGTTCTCGAAACATTTTTCATATTAAATGCAATATTGACTTGATTTTTATAAAATGCAATAAAATTTTAATGTAATATTACAAGAATTTTTTTCATGCAAATATACTGAACGTTAAATTTAAAGTAAGAATGATAGAGAAATAAAAGAAAAAGAAACAAAAAACATTTTCCCAAATATTTTGTTTTTAGTTATTTTGTATTTAAAGCCTAATGAATAAAACGTCTACTGCATGTAATGCAACTTTGAAAAGAAATGGGGGCCCTAAACCTTCAGGGCCTCTGAGCCTGAGCCCAATTAGCTCAGGACTTAACCAGGGCCTGTGCTCCTGAATCGAAAAAAGAATATCATTTGAAGTGCAAATGACTTATTTATGAAACAGAAATAGTTGTTTTTCTAAAGTTATTTTTGTGGTACCACATAATAGAATCTTGAATTTTAATTTATGCTTAATAGTATTGTTACTAGTTTCTTAATAATGTTCATTGTAATTGAGAAAAGCGAAAAGTACCTCATACTCAGTGCTTTTATCCTCCTCTTGGCTAAAATGTAAATGCACGCCTACGACGCTCCAGAGCATAAATACTAAATATTCAATAAAATAGCACGATATTAAAATTAAGGAAAAAAAACTTAATGGGGGGGGGGCGCCCTGAAGTCTTATGTATGCTACTGGTCCTGCACCTTAAATACATTATCAAAAGCGTTTCATGTCCAAGTTATATTCTTTTCCGCTATAATTGCAAATTAAAAATGCAGAATTTTTTTTCGAAAATCGTGTTTTGTACACGATTCACGCTTTTGTTAATAATTACATCGCTTCTTTTACTACGTTTTTAATGAGTTGGATTTCCGCACATTTCTTTTTATTTTTCTTCTTATAATCAGGTTTCTGGAATTTTCCCGAAGTTTTAACGTTTCTTCATGTTGTAGTTAAACAATTCAAAGAACCATTCTAACTTCTGTTTACTTTTGCGGTCAGCGACCTCAACAGCTCGTCACAATTTAATTTAAAAAATAGTACATTTCTTCCTTTACGGAGGTTTTCTTACCTTCGATTCCCCCTTCCCCCTCCCCAGCCATCCTGACCATCAAGCGCTTTATCTTTCCTGTTATGCGTTGGATAAGGCAAATGATACTAAACAAGCTCAATGTAGCGTATCGACATGGTAGAAGAATTTCGTCTTCATTTGAACTTTCAAATCATTTTTCACCGGAAATAATTCCAGATGTTGATTACGTCTACTCCTCAACGAAAACGAGCAAAACCAGAGTCAATGTTCGTTGACTTTCTCAGAATCAGAATTATATTTTCTAGAATTTTTGTATATTTTACTCATCACTTCTGGATTTAGTGATTAACAATGGGGGACAATGGGGTGGGGGAAGGGACGGTGCATCCCCGGAAATTTAAATGCAGTCAACTCTCGCTAACTCGAAGTCCCGAGAGACCGGTTAAACATTCGAGTAATCGGTAGTTCGTGATATTGGAAGTTCTTCTCCCAGCCTTCTGAAGAATAATTTTTGTTCTCTTTTTCTGGAATAGTGTATAATAGATAGAGTATAATACTTTTAGTTTGATAAAATTAGTTATTAACACTACATAAATATATCTTTACAGAGAATAAATTTTCTGCTTACATTTTAATCGCATCTAAAAACAACATTAAGTTTGTATGTCGTAGGCTCAATTTCTTTTCTTTTAATTTCAGTTCGCATTGCTTTCAAGCGTCTTTTTGTCCTAAAAGCACGAATATTTGAGTGACCCAGAAAATAAAGGCAGCCTTTTCC
The DNA here is from genome assembly GCF_026930045.1 of Uloborus diversus. NCBI lineage: Eukaryota > Metazoa > Arthropoda > Arachnida > Araneae > Uloboridae > Uloborus > Uloborus diversus. The sequence continues at coordinate 125,222,998 of NC_072740.1, forward strand.
AAATTTTGCCAAAATTTTAAGTGTCTCGAAGATAAACCAGAAAAAATTTTAGGTCGTCAGCTACGGGAAAAAGTAGCCAAATTTGTTACGTCTCACGTAATCTAGCAACACTGTGTGCATTAAAGAGTAATATTGTAAATAAATTACCTCCCTTACACAAGCTGATAAGCAAAGCAATGTGTTAGAGGGGGAACAAAACTTTTTTTTTTCTTATTTTGGCTGCATTTTTAAGCATAAAATGTAAAGAAAGTCTCGCAAAAACTTCGATTTAAAAGAAGTACATTCGAGACATCGAGGCAACTTTGTATTTAAACACTGAATTATTTTGGGACTGAATGAAAACTTCGAGAGAGAGAGAGGAATATTCGAGTTACAAGGCTTCGAGCTATCAAGAGTCGACTGTATACAGAGTCGAATGTAATGCTATATTGTAAGCGTAGTTAATTTCCTTTTTAATCGTAATTATATTTGTGAATGGAACTGAAATGTAAATAACACGGGAAGTTTCCTCACTGAAGATCTGCAGTGCGACTCGTATGCAACGTGCGGTGTTTCCTAGATTTTTTTTTTTTTCAATTTCTTTACAATGTGAAATTTTTTTCGGACATCGTGCTTAGGAGTGAGTTCGATATTCTAGTTTCACGCTGAAAAATAAGTGAAAAATATGTAAAACAAGCACCTAGGGGAGAAAAAAAAAGATCGTTTTTGATGATTAAAAAAATATTTTAGGAGGGAATATACCCCATGGATTTCCCTAATTGCTACAAATGTTCGTGCTTTTGAACTTTACTCCTGTCTAGCCCCTCAGAAGAATGTTGATGGTTAACATAATGCTCCTTTCCCCTCCAACTAAAAATAATGTCTATAAAACTGTCGAAAGTTGGGGGGGGGGACGCGCCATGGGGGAGGGGGAGGGTAGATGAGGGAAAACGGTGATCTTATTTGGATTCTGGGGAGTCATTCAACAAAATAATCAGCAGGAATGGTTTAAGAAGCATTTTGGAGGTTTTTTTTTTTTTTTGCCTTGCAGAGTAATCAGAACAATATACGCTAAAGACCGGAAGGCGCTCCAATTATAGTAAGGTGTGAAACTGTGATTTATTTTTTTAAATATTGAATTTTTCAACATAGAATCGGAAAAAAAACTTTCACTTCATTGTTTATGAATTTAAAAAAAAAACTTTCTCCGACCAAGGCTGCTAAATGGATTTTTTAAAAATCCCAAGTTCACAAAATTCACAAGATCTTGGGAAGGGGGGGGGGGAGAGGATAACTTAGAATTCTCAAAACTTATTTCTTTCTCTTTTTTAACTTTATTTTAACTTAAAAAATTTTAAGCAGAAAACATGATAATAATTACTAAAATGTATGTCAATAATTTCTTTAGAACTATTTCTTGAAAAATGGTGTAATTGTGTCGAAATGGTCTGCAGCAAGTGTTGTGTGTTTAGCGTTAAGGGAAGTTCCGCTGCTTAAGTTTAGCCTTGCTCTGAATTGAATGATAACGCAGACGATTTTTATCTGCAGACGAGTTTTATTTTGGCATGCATTTTTCTTTCTGTTTTGTTTTAAGTCGCAATAAATGGTGGAACAAGGATGATGTGTGGTCAGTTGTCTTATTTTATTAATTATATCGCATAAATTTCATCGCATCGCATAAATATGAACAACCCCGCATCTACCAGCACCTTTCCGCATAAAAATACAGTCCGCTATCGCAGCTATCGAACAAATTGGTCCGTCTTCGCAGCAGAACATTGATTATTTGCATCGCATTACAGAACTTCAAAACAGTTGTTCTCAGTAGAAAATGGCGAAAATAACTGCCTTAAACCGCCAAAAGGGCGCACTAAAAACGCAAGTAACTAAATTAGGACTATTCTTCGAGGACAAAGAATGGACATTTTCAAAAATTGAAAAGAATTCAAGAAAGTGCTTCAGAATTGCGTTCTCAGTATTATCAGCTAATTGAAAAAGATGAAGATTTGCCTCCAATTGAAAAGGATCTCGATGAATTAGAATCGAAAACTGAAGAATTAGAGGTAAGAATTTATACATTTCTTTCAACGCATGAAGAAAATAATTCTACCAATGAAAGTAAAAACAATGCATTAGTTAGATTACCGGAACTTTCGATTTCAAAGTTAAGGTAAATTTGAAGAATGGAACAATTTTAAAATGCAATTCAATAGTATAATTAATAGTAACAACCAATTATCAGATGTACACAAACTTCAATATTTGCAATCTTGCTTAGTCGGTGAAGCAAAACATTTAATGTCAGCAGAAGACACTTACGACTCATTATTTAAAGCTTTAGAAGAAAGATATGAAAACGAAAGAATAATTGTAGAAACACACGTAAATTCTATTCTTAAGTATTCTAAAATTCAGCAACAATCTACTAAAGAACTTAGACATCTAATTGACACTATTAATAAAAATATTCGTGCCCTTAAAGTCCTCAAATATGAGAGAAATCATTTAAGTGATATTTTATTGATAAATATCATCTTAGAAAAACTAGACATAGAATCTCGCAAGCAATTTGAGCTAAACGCAAGCTCCAAAGAAGTTCCGAAATTGGAAGAGCTTCTATCATTTTTAGAAAAAAGGTGTCAAGTTTTGGACAATGTATCGAGGAATGTTTATCATAAAACCTCAAAAAATGTGTCAGAACAAAAATTTAACTCAAAATCGTTAATGATAAATAGTGATAAAAATTTGTGCATTTTATGTTCATCTCCCGATCATGCAATATTTAAATGTAAGCAGTTTTTACAGCTTAATGTTCAAGAAAGATGGAACACAGTAAAGAGACATAATTTATGTACTAACTGTCTAAGCTATCAGCATCAACTTAATTCATGTAAATCCAAACATTTCTGTTTTACTTGTGGGAAAAGGCATAACAGCTTATTGCACAAAGTCAGAGAGACTACGAAACCCACACCCCCTCTCCAGTCTTTGGATACAATTGAAAAATTGCAGTTCCCAGACAATGCCCCTGACAATGGTTCTCCCGCTGTCCAAGACGTTAGGACTTTCGCTGGCTATACTCCCTCAGCAGAGCGAAATGTGATTTTGTCAACTGCACTTGTTTCAGTTTTAGATGCTTCTGGAAATCCAGTTATTGGACGTGCTCTCCTAGATTGTGGTTCCCAAAGCAGCTTCACTACAGCTGCATTCGCTGATTTATTGAATTTAAGGAAAGAAAGGTTTCACGCGTCCGTTTCGGGCATCAATGGTAGTTCAGTGAAACTATTTTCAAAAATAAAAGCAGTAATTTCGAATGAAAATCGCACTTTTAATAGAAAATTAGTTTTATTAATTCTTTCAAGAATTACTGATGTCATCCCATCCTATGTCATAAGTACAAAAAATATGACATTGCCTCCAGGCGTAATCCTAGCAGATCCGGGTTTTGGCACTCCAAATAAAATTGATTTATTAATTGGCGCCGAGTTGTTTTGGGAAATCATAAAAACTGGACAATTTCGAACCCCTTCACCGGATTTAAGATTTCAAGAGACAGTTTTTGGCTATATAGCTACTGGAACAAGCACAAGCGCATCCGAATTTAAATTTTGTGGTTTTGTTAAAGGTTTGGACTCTCTTGAACAAAGTATTCAGAAATTTTGGAACATTGAAAACGTGGAAGACGATAAACGCATCATTAGCGATGAAGCGAAATTTTGCGAAGAATATTTTACGTCAACGTATAATCGAGATAATGACGGTAGATTCATTGTTTCTATGCCTCTTAAAGAAGAACCTTCCTGCTTAGGAGATTCCAGAGCAAATGCAGAACGAAGACTTGAAAGCCTTTGGAAGCAATTTAAAAACAAACCAACAATGATGCAATTATATCAAAACTTCATGCAAGAATACGAAGATTTAAATCACATGGAAGTTATCTCAGATGAAGATATCAAAGAAAAATCTTATTATCTGCCGCATCACGGAGTATATAAACCAGAAAATCAGACAACTCCATTACGTGTCGTCTTCAACGCATCGGCCGCAACAACTTCTGGAAAATCCCTTAACGATATTTTATTGAAAGGTGACGTCCGAGAAGATATTTTTGACATAATGGTTAGATTTCGCAAACATAAATACGCATTCATAGCCGATATTAAGAAGATGTACAGGCAAATTGGAATTCATCCATCTCAGCAAAATCTCCAAAGAATTTTGTGGAAAAAGACGGCAGAAGACCCTGTTCTCACATTTAAGTTAAAGACTGTAACATACGGGACATCAAGTGCCCCTTATTTAGCTATTAGAACACTTCAACAACTTGCATATGATGAAGCATCAAAATTTCCTCTTGCGTCTGCTGTAACTCTAAGTGATTTCTATATGGATGATGTGGTATCAGGAGCCTCAACCATTAAGGAATTTGAAGAGGTCCAAAAACAACTTTTGGAAATGTTTAAAACCAGTGGCATGTTTTTTCATAAATGGAGCTCAAATGTCAGCAATTCCATTTTTAATTCGGCTGGAGAAAATCATAGTTTTGACGAGAAATCGGAAAATGAGAAAAAAGCTTTAGGGATAAATTGGAACCCAACAGAAGACAAATTTTCCTTCAAGGTTTCCTTGAAACCCAGGATAAGTTACACCAAACGAGACGTTCTATCTGACATTGCAAAATTGTATGATCCTCTTGGCTTAATTGGCCCTATAATATGCAAGGCAAAAATCTTTATGCAAAGACTGTGGCTACTTAGACTAAAATGGGAAGACAAGTTACCAGATTCAATCGCAACCGAATGGCGTAATTTTGTGATATCCTTAAAGGAGATAGAAAATATTAAAGTGCAGCGTTACCTAGAAAATGAAGACGGTGACACATTAAAATTACACGGTTTCGCAGATGCTTCAGAAGCTGCTTACGGAGCAACTATTTATCTTCAGAGCATTTCTGAATCTCATGAAGTGTCCTCGCATCTAATATGTAGCAAATCTCGGGTAGCTCCACTGAAGAAAATGTCAATTGCCCGTTTAGAACTCTCCGCTTGTCACCTACTCGCAGAATTAACACAAAAAACCTTAAAATCTTTGAAAATGAATATCAAGGAAGTCATCTTGTGGTCAGATTCCACCATTGCACTTGCGTGGATCAAAACTCCTTCGCATCAATTAAAGACCTACGTTGGCAACAGAGTTTCTACCATTCAACAACTTACTGAAGCCTACCAATGGAAACATGTAGCATCCGAACAGAACCCTTCGGACTTGATCTCACGCGGAGCAAGCAGCTCTCAACTCTCATCTTTGTGGTTTAAGGGTCCAGAATTTCTACTACAAGACATGTCGGAAGAGAGAATGACAGAAACCTCTACAAATTATCTAGACTCTAACACCTATGAAATTGAACTCAAAAAGAACATTTGTTTGACATTAACGAAAGACACTTCGTTTATTGAGACAGTCCTAAATATTTCTAACAGTTTTTCTAAAATTATTCGCACATTATGTTTTATTTTCAGATTTGCTAAGGACCGAAGCAGCTCTAAGGGTCAGATAAGTATCCAAGAGTTGGAGCAGTCCACTAAATTCTTGATTAAATCTGTTCAAGAAGTGGAATTCACAGAAGAAATAGAACTGCTGAAGAAAAACGAATCAGTAGCTCGGAAAAGTAAACTTAAATTTTTAAATCCATTTCTAGATAAGGACTCAATTCTTAGAGTGGGAGGTAGGTTAAATAATTCCAACTTAAATTTTGATCATAAACATCCAATTATTTTACCTAAGAGCCATAAACTCACTTCAATAATTTTTGAATATTTCCATAAAAAGTACTTACATTTGGGTCCACAATCATTGCTGCATCATGTTCGCATGCAATATTGGCCAATTAATGGTAAAAGTACTGCACGAAAGATAGTTCATGAATGCATTACGTGTTTCAAAAATAAACCTCTTACTGCACAACAAATTATGGGTAATCTTCCATCTGAAAGGACCAACCCTAATTTTACATTTAATGTTGCGGGAGTTGACTTTTGTGGTCCGTTTGAAATTAAATACAAGAACCAAAGAAAGGGAATCTATTCCAAAATTTACTTAGCTTTATTCATTTGTTTGGCTACAAAAGCTATTCACATTGAATTAGTCACAGAGCTGACTTCAGAAGCTTTCATAGCTGCTCTAAAGCGTTTTTTTGCTCGCAGAGGGAAAAGTTCAACTATTATGTCAGATAATGCCACTAATTTTAAAGGTGCAGATTCGGAGTTAAAACGATGGTTATCACTTGTTACTAAGCAAAATAGCAGTTTTTCTGATTATTTAACTTCTGAATCAGTAATTTGGAAATTTATTCCTCCCAATTCCCCAAATTTTGGAGGTTTGTGGGAAGCTGGTGTTAAGTCGGTTAAATACCATTTGAAAAGAAATTTAAACAATGTTAGACTTACAATAGAAGAATTTTTGACTATCGTTATTCAAATAGAAGGCATATTAAATTCGCGTCCTTTAACTCCCTTGCCATCAGATTCTAATGAATACGAAGTTCTCACTCCAGGCCATTTCTTAATCGGTCGTCCAATTAACGCAATTCCAGAGCCACAATTAATTGATACTAATGAAAACCACTTGTCAAGATGGCAAAAACTTACAAGGTACTCGCAATTGATATGGAAAAGTTGGCAAAGAGATTATCTAAATCATCTCCAAAACCGTACTAAGTGGTATTTCAAACAAGGTAATATTCCTATTGGTACTATGGTTCTTCTTAAAGATGATAACTTACCCCCAGGTAAATGGACCTTGGGCAGAATTATACAGACTACACCTGGTTCAGATGGAAATATTAGGGTGGTCAAAGTAAAAACATCATCAAATATTTACACAAGAGGGATATCAAAGATATGTGTCCTGCCAGGACAAAAGGAGTGTTAACAATTTCTTTTGTGAAAAAACGCATCTCATATAATGTGACAATTATTGAAAATTCTTTCAATGCCGGGCGGAATGTTGTGTGTTTAGCGTTAAGGGAAGTTCCGCTGCTTAAGTTTAGCCTTGCTCTGAATTGAATGATAACGCAGACGATTTTTATCTGCAGACGAGTTTTATTTTGGCATGCATTTTTCTTTCTGTTTTGTTTTAAGTCGCAATAAATGGTGGAACAAGGATGATGTGTGGTCAGTTGTCTTATTTTATTAATTATATCGCATAAATTTCATCGCATCGCATAAATATGAACAACCCCGCATCTACCAGCACCTTTCCGCATAAAAATACAGTCCGCTATCGCAGCTATTGAACAGCAAGGAAAAAAAATTGTCTTGATACAATTATACCGATAGTACTAGCCAGATAGACTGGAAAGATTTACTAAACATAGAGAGAAATTACATACAGGGCTAGAGAGGACAAGCGAGTGCCAACCTTGACTCTCAAACTGCGCACAAGTTCGAAGACTCAAAAAAAAAAAAAAAAAAAAGGAAAAAAGAGCTGATGTGTGCATCACATGACTTCCTTTTACGCCAATTTAATGATAATAGAGCCTTGGAGTAAGCAAGGAAACACTAAATATTTTCACCCCTAGTTCCTTGCGAACCGAAGCAAAAAATCGTTTTACACAGATTTATTTCCCCATTATTGGCAATTTTAATGTGATTCGGTGGTTAAGGGGGTCCGGGACACAAAATCCTCAAATTTTGCAATTTTTTTTTATAATTTGAAAAATTGCTCCGTTTTTTTCTGCTTAAGAGGACGTTTGAATCTTGTTTCTACCTTAAATATAACGAAAGTTATAGTTATTTTTGTTGCATGCATCTAACGAATGTGTACATAAGTTTAAAACTTTAAACGCGTTTTTCTCCATGATGCAATTTTTCCCGATTTCTTGCATTCAAACTCTTATAAGTCAGGAACCGATAGAGATAAAGTAATGAAACTTGGAGCATATCTTTTTCAAGCAATTTACTTTAACTTTTATTCGGCGAATTTGAAAAAAACGTTTACTTCAAAAATTATGATTTTTTAAAAAAAAAGTATCTTCGAATTTTTCGAAATTTTTCTTCAAATATTTTTTATTTTTTTATTGAATCAATATTTTTAAAATCGCCGAATAAAAATTAAAGCTTAGATATATGTGCATACTTTTTTGAAAAAAAATTGAAAATTGACCAACAATATTTTGAGTTATAGCAATTTAAAGCAACCCCATTTTTTTGAAAAAAACTACTTAAATTTAAAGAAAAAAATAATTTTTTTTCATATTTATGTTATGATTTTGTTTATTAAATAAATGATGAATCAGTTCAAAAAATTTCAAAACTCTAAAGTACATAATAAAAAAATTTTCAAAATGTGTCCCGGACCCCCTTAAGTCTTTAAATATCACCAACATCGACCGAATTAAAAACAGACTTAAAAGTTGAAAAAAAAAAAAAAAAATCGCCAAAAGCTGGCGACAAAACTTGGCGGCCAAAAGCTTGGCAATATATTGCCAAGTGTTTGACAAATTATAGCACCACTTGAGTTAGCATTGAAATTCACAATGATTTCCCCCCAAAAAGGTGTAAAAGACCCCCTTAGGAACATCCGAATTCAACCAAAAGTGAAGATGCTCAGCTAGACCTTGCTAGTCTACGTACCGAATTTCAACTTTCTAGGACATACCGTTTTTGAGTTATGCGAGATACATACGCACATACATATGTACATACGGACGTCACGTGAAAACGCGTTGTAAATAACTCGGGGATCGTCAAAATGGATATTTCGGGTGTCTGTACGTTTCTAGACATATATCCGCGTGTGATCGGGTTGAAAAATAAACTCAACATTCATTCGGGGGTGAACAAAATGGAAATTAAGGCCGATTTTTGAGTGAAAATTTTTTCTCGAATACAATACTTCATTTTTTGTAAAAGGAAGTAAAAACGAAGACGCACATTGAGGGCGCAAAACAAATAAATAAATAAATAAATAAAAATAATAATAATAAAAAGCAGTCGCATAGGTTCGAGGGCGCAAGGCTGCATAGGCCCGCGGGCAGATAATAAATACATAATGGTAATGTTTCTATACATTTGATTGTTTTCATCATTAAAAGACATTTTAAAATTCCCTGAATTAAGGGCATATGCATAAAAAGTAACGTATGTAAATATATATATATATATATATATATAAATAATGTGTGTCTGCGTGTTTAATGTATTGATGCTCATAAGCGAATGCGAATGTGTGTAAAGTAAATCCCAAACTCGTGTCATACGCGTAATCTGACGCAGAGGATTAGAGCATTTTCAATCAACTGAGACTGAGTGTCTGTTGCTCGGAAGTAGCGTCTGGATGGGAGCGATCGCAGCTGGCCAGATCTATTGTTGCGGAGAGAGAGAAAAGGGTCCGCGAATAAAAGAGCGGAGAGAGGAAGGAGAAGCGGCTTTCATCTGCCATCTGGAACAAACCAGCTGATGAAGTTGCAGCTGAAGAGCCAGTTGGCGTCCGAACCAAGAGTTTGCTGCCATTTTCTACAGCATGACTTTCGCTCGCTAGAAGTTCCACTTTTTCTTGTCATAACGGACATGAAGTGCTAATATTTAGAAAGAGTTTTAAGCACAGAAAAACAAATAAAATAAAAGTGAAATAAGAGGTATCCACAAATGATTCCATGCTTTGGGGAGGGGAGAGGAGGATTGTGAAAGTGTGACAGTTTGTGATAAATTTAATGTGATCAGATTTTTCAAGCTAAAAATCAGGACACATGATGGGGGGGGGGGGGGGTAGAGTAGTTTTTTTTTCCACAGGCTTATATTTTACGTAACAGAAAAATGCCAAGAAATAACTCAAATCAGTGGCGCACACAAGGGAGGGGTCCAGGGGGTCCGGACCCCTCCCATAGGTCTTGCTTTTTTTCCCCGATTGATTATGATTCTATGTATTTTGTGCCTAAAATAATTTCAAACAAAAGGTAACAATAATTTCAGTTCTAATAAGTAAAAAAATAAAATCCTCATACTAAAAGATTTTAAAAAATATTGAGCACTATTCCTTTAACAAATTGCCTATAACAAGCAGAATGGTGATTATAAATGAATACACTGTAATAACCATGCTTTTAGTTTTGTAGTAACAGATCACATTAAGTGATATTTTATGAACTTCTATAATCATATCGTGCTTCTGCAACAATGAATTTGCTTTTCTGAATGCATTTTTTTTTAATTATGAGAAAAGTTAATGCGTACATTATTTTGCTTTGGTAATGTATTTAAGTATAGTTCATTAATTAATGCTAATTATTTATTCAATAGTTTATTTTTTACTGTTTTTTGTTCTCGAGGAACGATAAAATCAAGTCAATGTGTTTGACGGCGTATTGGGGGTATTATATGAGAATGAGAATTTCGATCTTGGACCCTCCCCTTGCAAAATTCCTGTGTGCGCCACTGACTCAAATGTACCAATAAAGAACTCAAGTTGAAAATAATTTAATAGTATTGATGTAAAGAATATTGCATCACACAACAAGTTTATTAATCAGGAGGTAGTTCAGCGTATTAAACATTAAAGAATAACATTTTACATGGTGTTCTTACGTTTACTGACAGCAAAAAATCGAAAAAGCGTTTAAAAAATCTAGATTGTATGTTATATTTCTTGTGTGACGGAATTTAAACAAAAAAAGCGGGATTTTTTTCTACAAAGCGGGACACTTTGGCGGGACATTCCCGCAGCGGGACAGTAAGACAAAAAGCGGGACGTCTGGTCACATTAGACAAATTGGAGATAGCAGGGGGTAGTAAGAAGTGTGACATCACACTTTTTTAAAATTAAAATATGTGTATGAAAGCGTGACATGTGATATGGGTAGGTGTAAGATGAAGAGTGACACATTGTGACAAGGCCCTCCTAGCTCTCACTTTTGAAAATCTTACTCGGCTTTCGGACGAATCCATGACCTTCATATCCCCCCTCACCCTGGAGCCACCACTGAGTTCATGTTACAAAACAAGGATCGGACATACTTTCTCTTTGTAGGGTGTTATTTGTAACAATTAATAAATTTATTTAAAATGGAATTGCCCTGCTGCTCTTATTTTTCAGGGTTTTTTTTTTTCATAACCTGAGCATGTGGATATAGGATATACTGCCGTGGAAAGGTAAAGCGCAGTAGCTGCTGCTTTTTTTTTCCGTCTTTGTTATCAAATGTACTTTAGCTTTATTGTAGATGCTTGCGAATTTGGTTTCCGCTGAAAATAAAGCACAAAAAAAAAGTCTAATTCCAACATTTTCCTATTTGTTAGTATGGAATCCCAAACGCATTTCTTCAACTCTGTCTAAACCCCCCTTCTGCAGATACTGCGCTTTTCCTTCCTAAGGCAGTATAGGGAACTCCGACCAGTGAATGAACAATTCTTGGAATCTCATTCATCGACTATTCCAGACTGACGAGTTCATAACAAGGACGAAACTACTTTCACTAGATGTCATAACCGGGCTGTTGGTAGATTGCATGCAGTTCTATCAATAAGCCCTGACTTAAAAGACGGGAACTTACTGTTTATTCTTCCAGTATAGCTTATTAAGTTAAGCATTACTTAACAATAATAAAACCTGATATGCATTTTATGAACAAAATTGTGTTTATTACTAGTTCCTATGTTCCGCTAGTGAGCAGATGATAAAGTTTAATTCGAAAGATGCGGCAAACTGAATGTACATTGTAGTTACTAGAGCAGCCAGAATTTATGTTCGGGGAAGGGAGTTGGTCTTAGGTCTTTTTATGTATCTAAAATGCCATACTAGGATTGGTAATATAACAAAACCAAAGATTCTGGAGGAAGCTTGATCCTTTAACGCCCCCCTATCGCTGTGCCCCTGATTGTGGCCATTAAATAAACAAAGGAATTATTTGACATTGGTGTATTTTTGTAAAAATGCGAGCAGAGTGAAGAAATAGCAAAACCTCTCCCTTTACGAAACACTAAGTACGATCCTGATTAAACTAATTACATTCATGGGATTTGTCTGTGAGTATCTAGAAATCAGTAATTTTTATGCAGCATCTTACGTTGGTGTCAGGAAAACAAGCTGGGCACTGCGAGACATGAGACTATCTCTTCACAAAAAACATAAACTTATGAGTCAAGATCATGAAGTCATTTTGGGAGGCTCTCTTAGTTTGGAAACCAACTAAAATAGATTTTCTAATTTTATTTATTTATTTACTTTTTGAAGTGGGGAGGGGGACTTGCAAATTTTAATAAAATCTAGAAAAAAAAAAAAAAAAAACTATGATCCGTTTCAAACATTGAGAAAACGAGTTTTCCGTTTACAGTGATTTTCACGCGCATTTTTTTTCCATTAAATTTATTGATGCCTAAAAAAAAATATTAAGGTAGACCAATCAGTGAATGATCCCTCATTGCATTTTTTTTTTTTTCAAAAATTCATAAAGAACTGCACCATATGATATTTATTTGAAATGTATGTGACTTGTATAACTATTTTTAAATGATTCTAAGCGAAATTATTTGAAGACTATACTTCATTCAATACGCTGTATTGTATTGAATAATTGTCGACAAAAATAAGTTTTTGATACAGCAAAAAAAAAAAAAAAAAAGGCATCACTTATTTTAAGATTACGTTTCTTCATTTTATTTGTCGATGTAAATCTGTATTAACGAGCTTGGCAGTCCAAGGAGATAAATGATGCAAAACAGTTTGAAGCAATATCAAATTAGTATATCCAAGGCATATTACAGATGGGCGAACTTTCAATGTAAATGCTGGAACATGACAAAATGTAAATAAAATGTTAGGTTGAAATGCAACTTATTATTAGCAGATATGTTTTTATTTCTGCTTGGCTTACTTCTGGTATATTTTTATAATCGGCTATACATGTTTTTAGTTCTTTTGCAGAGAAATATATATGTATGATATATATATTATCACATAAAAAATATTCTGCTTACGTTGAACTTATGTTATACACAGAAATGTAAATGAAGATAAATGATTTAGGGTTTAAATGTTATTTATCGTGCTGTTTATTTTTTAAGCTAATTTTATTGACCAAATAAATTTAATTTACCAAACTCCGTCATCGTCAATTTAACCGTCTCGGTCATTGTCTGATCGAAGCTTTTAAAACCGATTAAAACTTTTCAGATTTACAATGCTAAAAAGCAGAAAATAATTGTTGAAATGAAAAATGTGTTAATACTATAACATTTTTTTTATAACGAACTAAAAGGTATAATATATTTCCTTAAGCTTCATGTAGATTTAAATCCTTATACAAATTCAGAATTTTTTACTAACTGTCTGGAAATTTTGTGATTGTGAGTTCTTTCTAGTTGTCAAAATACTTGTAAGCTTTAGAAGGAAAAACATGGGGAGCATGCAGTACATATAACTATTAGTGTATAGGATAGTTATCAATGTGAAATCTTACACCTCAGTTCATACTAATATCAGAGCGATAAAATAATTAGTTAAATTGTAAATTAATCAATTATTGTCTTTGCGTGAGCATTACATTTTTTCTTTTAAAGCTTACAAACATTCTGATAACTATTAAAAACTAACAATCACAAAATTTTGAGACAATATTTAAAAAATTCTGAATCTGTATGGGGCTTTAAATCTACATGAAGCTTAGAGAAATTATTTTATAGTTTTTAGTTCATTTTTTAAAAACATGGTGTATTAAAACTTTATTTCATGAGTTATTTTTTTTCACAAAACGGCGGTCCTGCGTTCTAAAACATATATCTACAGTGTAAATGGCTGAATTGAAAAATATTACCTTGATCGATAAAAATTGTATGCGCCGTTTTCAGTTTTGAAGAGGAGTAGTTTTAATTTCCAGCTAAGATTACATTTTAATTTACAAGTGTTTAAATCCTTGGAACTTGAGTTACATTTTCTGAATGACTAATTTCTTCTTTTTAACCATATTGATTTCAATTCATTTTAACTTGAATTAATTTAACAGATTAATAGTTTCACGTCACGCAAATGGTGACGGTATGCAATTTCCCAAAGTTGAAAAAAAAAAAAAAACTTTAAGAAAAAAATATGCAAACAAATGCAGTAAGGTAGTTTTCGCTGTTCCACTGTATTATAACATTTTTTAGCATCACACATTGCTTTGCTGTAATTTTAAAAATATTTTCCTGATCATGCATAACAATGACAGAGCAGGAACGAAAAAAAGTTTTTTTTTTTGTAATATTCTTCACTGTGTTATTATTATTATTGCAATTGAATTTTTCCTTTTTATTCAACCTTGTATAACCCTTATAGAAGAAAAAATAGTTTTACCAAAACTTCCTTTTCCATATTAGAAACGAGCCGTCTTTGGAACACTATGCTCCGAAGGTGACCCAAAAACTGCAACTTCTAAATTGTATTTTAAAATATAGCTAAATTTTATCTTAAAAAATAATTGAAGTTGATAGGTTAAAGTTTTGAAGCTTTATTATTATTAAAAACAATAAATTGCGAGCTAATCATTCACTAGATCACTGTCACTGGTCGGTCCGTCTATCCCATACTAATAGCTAAAGATACTAAAATACTATAAATTTTGCAAAAAATTGTAATTAAATGTTAATACCATTTAGTGGATTCTAGTTGTGTATTAGTTATCGACCCATAAATACAAAAACATAGTCCATTCTTTTAAAGATTTAACTGCATTTTGTAGTTAATTTTCGAAAATCATCCGATTCTGGAATAACTTTTAAGAAGCGAACAACTATCGAGTTTAATAATGTATACATATATATTTTTTGCAGAAAATGATTACTTTTAAGATTAATGATTCTCTAAGTTGTAAATATTTTTTCTGGCCTACATTCCCGTAATTTTTTTATTATTTTTAAATATGAAAGAAAACTTCAATAAACGTAGAAAAGAGGGCTTAGTATCCCATAAAATAATGGCAAAAGCAGAAATAAGTCAAGAAGGTAAATTAATTCAATAAGTAAAAATAATTAAATTTGGATTATGAAATAGAAAATGTGTGGCTGTTGGCCTGATTGCCTGAGCGACGAGCGACTATCTGCAGGGCCGGATTTAGACTAGACGAGGTCCTAAGCTACTTCATTTAAGAACCCTACTACTTCATTTATATGTATAGACAGCCTATGTCGGTGACAAACAGTTTTGAGTTTTATACATAATGCGAAATTTGTAAACTGAAACATATTAAAAAAGCATACTGATAGTGAAATAAGAAACTTTTAATGCAGAATCACTTTTATTCACAGGAACTAATTAATGCAAAGTCCAGTAGAAAGTAGGTTAAGAACACAATTTGCAAAGGTTTATCTAGCCTATTGAAATAGATTAGAGAATTGTATAAATCAGATTGCATTGATTATATTAAATTTAAATGTTTCAGTTACTGTTCTTGAGAGAGAAAAGTTACTGATGGCATCATCACACACAAATGATAAAATGCATAGTTTTTCACTTAATGTTTATCAGACTTTTTATCTGTAACAATTTAGAGCCGAAACAGAAATAAATCGGAATCCTAATCAGTGGGAGATGGAAATTTTGGCATCTCTTTCATTGAACTGATTATCGAAAAGTTTCTTAAATATCTCACAATGACAAAAAAATGAACTTGCCCCTCTTTCAAAATAAGCGGCTCACATATTTATTGCGAAATTTATATTAATATTCTTTTGATTTTTGATTGGATTGATCAAAATTGAACTATTTCTAGGTTTTATTAACTTCTACGGGATTTTTAAAATGCATTTTTGGCGGTGTACAAAAAAAAAAAAAAAAAAAAATCTCAAGAGCCACGTTCTGAATACTAATGATTTCGTTGTAGATAATTGAACCGTTTATTTCAAAAATCAATCAAGCGCTATGTTCTAAATTTCGAAAAAGCACTTTTAGTATTCTATCAAAACTTGTCGATGAAATTAACAACATTTTAAACTGAAAAATAAACATATTCAGTAATAAGTGAATCCCTACTGAACAATTTCATATGATTGGTTGCAGCTTTTTTAAATTTATCGTCTGCTGTGTTTTACATTTAATATTTATCCATTTATTACCGTCTGCAATGTTTTATATTTCTTTGTATTATTTCATTTGACTATCGCCTGTTTTATCCATTATTTTTTGCTTTGACAACGGCAAAGGAAATGAGATAGAATAGTTAAAACATTTTGATGAAAGGTGAATGTTTTTTATTCTCATTCGTCGTTTGCGGCGGAGAATATAATTTATATTTTCTCGAAATCATGCAATTAAGTCTTTACTTTAAATTTATATATATATATATATATATATATATATATATATATATATATATATATATATATATATATATATATATATATATATATATATATATATATATATATGATGTATTTGAATTTATTTACATTAGTGAATAAATACATTTGTATTAAAATTCCAAGGAAGGGGAAAGGAAGAAACAATGATGGTATATATTTTTTTCTGTAATTGGAAAAGTTGGTGTTTCTGAAATAAGCGATTCGATTTTTGATATAGTAAGGGGAGCTAGATCAAAACGTTCCCTTTCTGGAAAATTCTGTGAATGAAATGGAACTGATGAATGTAAAGGAAAAACCCAAATTGTGTAGGCCACGCGAATACGAGTGGTGGGGAAAGTCCTTTCGTTGAATCGATATCTCTGATGAGTGGGGACGGTGATGACTCACTGCAGGCTGCAAGGGGCATTTCCCGCACCAAGTGAAATGCGCTCACAACCCACTTATATATAAAAAAAAACGGAATAAAATTTTAGCAGCCTACTTCAGGGGCATCTATAGAAGTAACGCGTGGACCATCCTGTAATCCAGATTTTAATTATAGCAACAAAATGTTCCTCTTTTGCATTAAACTCCGGCAATATATAAATAATCTCAATGAACATTCTAAAATATAATATTATACGTAATAATAGGGTGATTCCACTGTCACGTGTGGGACAGGTTGGACTAGACTTTTCATTACATTTTTCTGAACCTACAAATTATTTAAAGCTGAAAGTTAAAAATTCGTTGATCTAGTGAAAGTATACTTTACTTGAGTGGTTTGGTCAAGCAAAATATTTTTCTTAAATGTGTTTTTTAATTATTTTTAAAAGGTAGTTTACTTATAATGAGGGGAACACTCTTCTAGACATCAGTATTAGAATTTTCAGTTCTTGCAAAATAACCTCTGAATCGACTGTTAATGCTTTTTTAATATGTACTTTGCTTTCATACTAATCACTTTTTAATGTTGGTATTAAAAATAAACAAACAGTGAGCCATTCTATAAAAAATCAGACATTTTGTCTGCACGCAACTAAGGGCGGATCCAGTGTCTGGTTTTGGAGAGTCATTATAGAAAATGAGGGGTCTAAGTGCAATTTTCGGACTCAAATAAGGAGTTAGCGGGATTTTTAAAAAAAAAATTGAAGTCCTCAAAATGCAGCGTTAGGCAATATTTGGAAACTTAAGGAGGGGGGGGGGGCATAACCAGTGCTGCCAGAACTTGGGTTTTCAATATAGACCTTGGATTCTTGGGATTCGTTCGAAGTTCTTGGGCAGTGTGTTTATTCATGAAAAATAATATTTATGAAGTATTTATAAATGACATAATATTCATTAAATATTTTACTGGTAGGGGAAGGTTGCCGTCAATGAACCGGTTCCATGGCTGGACTTTAAAGATATTTCCCCCACCAGAGTTTTCTCAGGCACGAAGTCAGTTTTAGTTTCTTCTTTTGTCTCAAAACAGTCCAATGCAGAATCATCAAGGAGCTTGAATCAATACATAATATTGTTAAACGTCCAAGTAAGATTTATACTGTTCACTTACTAATTATTGACGCTTACATTACTTTTTTACATGCTTTGAATATTATTAAACAACTGAATGGGAGCATTGACTTGAAAGAGTACATTTTCAAGTACAATCCCCCATATTTAAAGTTTCATAATGAATCGTCACAGTAGTAATAACTATGAGAACATTCAAAATGACGCAGTTGCTATTATTGAACCACTAGGTGTTTCTATGAATGAACCAGCTAATAAAGTGCTTCTTACAAATATTAATTAAGTTTCAGCTCAATTATCTTTAATAATTGATCAATATTTTTAAATAAGTATGACAATGATGAAAATATATTTTAAAAATAAGTTTTGGAAACTCCCCTCAGTTATCGTATTTTCAGCTTAAAAACTCGTGAAGTCAATTCAGTATTTGTTAAAGTAAATTTTAATACCGTTTCAGGCATGTTTGTTGTTCTAGAAAAATACCAAAATAAGTGAAATAAAGCCAGTGGATAACTGAGGGCATGCAACGTGCTATAGAAAATCCTTTGTCGTCAAGTAAAATCTTTGTGGATAAAAATTTTTAACTTTTATGAAACAAGACTTCCATTTGTTCAAAAGAGGCCCCATAAAATTGTAGAAAAGAAGAGTAAGTCTCATGATAGAAAATATCAAGTTGTGAGCGAGGTATGGTGAAAACAATTGTGTTGTGTGAGTCCTGAGGGGTTTTATGTTTCTCCTAGGATAAAAAAATTCTAAAAAACAATTTTCTCTTTTTGAACAACTTACCATTATTTTTAGTGTTTGTTTATCTCCTGTAATAACTATTTATGCTTTAGGGTTTGATTTTCTTATTTGAGAATGTGGTCCATCGATGGAAACTCAATGTTTCATCCATAGCAACTGGTTTCCATGAATGGACCACATGCTAAAATATTTCTTTTTAATTTTTATTATTTATTGAATACAGTTAAGATAAAAGCGAATATTTTTATTAAAAGATAAATTTACTGAGCAATTATTCCTATCGTCAATATAAAGTTTGAGTCTGAACTACTTCCTAAAAAAGGACAAAAGTGTTATGTGGTTCATTGACGGCAATCTTAATCCCGAAAACATAATGTTTAAATTAAAATATAGTTTTTTGGTTGAGAAATCTAGAATGCACATGCTTAAACGTTTTTAAAAGCTTGCCTAGGTACAAAATAAATAAATAAATAAAATTTAAAAAAAAACATTCTCCCATTATAGCTCTGAACGTTATTTATGTCTTTATGTTGTATAATCTTCCTGCCTATCTTGATCTTGCACTATCTGTGTAATCGTATCAAGTCAAGAGATTAACAAAACCTTTTCTTTTTTTTTGCTGAAGAAATAATTATTGAGAGATTAATTTTAGTATTTACTATCACAGTTTTTCGCTTTATCATTTTTAGATTGATAACTGACCAACTAAATCAGGAGCAATTACTAAAAAATGAATAAAAATTCTTATTTACATGATCTTGAGTTTTCTTCCTCGATCTTGGGAAATTTTATCACCTCAATCTTAAATTTTATCACCTCAATCTTGGGTTTTGCGAAAAAATCCCGAGGGCAGCCCTGGTTATGACCTCTATGACTCCCCCCCCCCCCCTCGGGAGGGGTCTCGTGCCTCCACATAACAGCTCTCTCCAATATTTTTTCCTAGAAATTGATATTAAAAACATGTAAAAATCGAAATCCCCCCCCCCTAAGAAATCTTAAATTCATGTGATTTCTTAGACAGAAAAAAAAAAGTGTTTGTTACATCTTTTTGAAATGAAAGAGGTATCACGTGTAGGGCATGTCTGTTTTTCCATGGAATGACCTTGCAACCCTACACGAGATAAATGTCAAGCAGCAGGGTTACCAATGTAAGTACGAATAAAAGAAAAAAGTTTCAAAAATTCTGGGAACTTAAAAGAGATTTAACTGATGGACTGCACTAAGTAAAATATCTAGAAGGCAGAATTTGAATTTTTCGTGAAAGTTTGATCACTTATGAGACATGCCCCATGCAGTCTTCTTTCCTTGAGAATTCAAATAGAATTTAAAGTATTTCAAGTTTTCAGTGATCAGGAATTACCCCCTGGATCGAGGCAATTCTTTATATCACATCTGGACTAATTAATGATCGCTTTTTATTTTTTAAGACGGTGCATTTTCAAACGGTTATAACGGTAATCCTTTTTTTAATGGCCAAAATCACTGATCGAGTAACGCTCTGATATTACCAACAAAGACACTCTCTCCAGTGTACGCGGGAGAGAATTATTTTGTTGTTAGAGCATCTAAAGTTGGTAGTTTCGTTTGAAAATTTGGTGGTCTCACGACTCTTCTTCAAAATTAATAGCTGCAAAATAAAAATTAAATTTGCCGTCGATTCATATAAAATTTTTCTTGCTGTCAGCAGTAGTTCATGAGAAATTTTAAATAGAATTAATCGTATATATTTCAAATTCATTTCTATTTTTAATAAAAATTAGTAGATCAAATTAGTTGTATATCACGCGTGAGACATAAGTTGGTCGCTACGATACATCTGGTACTCAGGGCTGAACTTTATACAGTAACTTTTCTGTTTCTGGAACAGAGACGACTAATATTAAATTCAACCTTTTATTGTTTATTGCAATCGCGATGAAACACTTCAACGACATTTTTTGGCAATGTTGGCGAGTTGAAAACAGCTGTGTGCTTTTTTCGAATGTTGTAATTTCAAAAAGCAAATCCTTAGAAATTTAAAATGTTTAATGAGATGCTTTTTTCACGATTTTATGAATAGAATGGTTATTTAACATTGCATTAGGCTTCTGTATACTTCCGTGGCCAGGTAAAGGACAGTAACTGCATGTTTTCATTTTTATTTTATTTATTTATTTATTTTATTAATTAATTAATTATTATTATTATTATTTTGCATTTTTGTTTCTTTTGTACACTAGCTTTACTATACAAGCTTGTTCATTTGGTTTTCATTGAAAAAAAGTGCCAAAATTTAAAAAAAAAAAGTCAAATTCCAACATTTCCCTGCTGTTAGTGTTAAATCCAAACCCGTTTCTTCAAATATCTCGAAAACTCATTTCTGCAAATACTGCAGTTTATCTTCCCACGGCAGTACATATTTTTCACTGTGATTTCATTCACATTTTACTTTTCAGACATAAAATAATTTACATTTTACAATATTGTCTAATGAGTAACAACGAAAATTCTACCTCAAAAGACGACGGTTGACAAAGGAAAGGAAATCAGTTAGCGAAGCAAAGCCAGTGAGTCGCTGCGCAGAATTCGTGCGAAAAAAACAGGCTCTACTATTAGTATTTTTTATTTCAACAATTAAAAAACACTTATGGTCCTACAAATCTTATAATGAAATCACATGGTACTACAGTTATATTGAGCAATTTATTACGTGTTATTTCAGTAGTGGTGAGTAGTTTTCAGAAAACCCCAACTTTATTTTTTTTAATGGGTTTCATCAAGATAGAAGAAAAAAAAATGAACTTCTTGTAGTGACTCTTGTAGTGTCTTGTAGTGAACTTCTTGTAGTGAGTTTGCTAAGTTCGCAATTATTAGCAGTTTTTTTTTTTTTTTTGTCACAAAGATAAAAATTTTGACACAATTTCTTTAGATCAAGAACGTGGAGTACGTTGGTTCACTTTTTGTGGGGCACGTTGAACCGGACCTACCTACCCCCAAGTATTTAGCAGTAAGTCACCGCCCCTAAGCCAAGGCTAAGGTAGAACTACGTGCATAACAGGGCTGTGTGTGTATGTTGCATCTACTCCAAGTAATTTTAAAACTTTTTTTTGTCTTAAATTTCAATAAGTATTTAAATATTCTATTAAAATATTTAAATTATATTTCTGTTCTATTATTTCTGTTTGTATTGTATACATTCATTTCATGTTAAACATGTTTAAAGATAATAACAATAAAAACTTGGAGGGAGAGAGAGTAAAGGTACATTTCATAATGATTCAACAAAAATTATACAGAATTAATTTCACCAAACAATTTGTTTCATATCTGCACTTTTTTACAATTTATGTTTTCAAATATTCTTATAAATTTTTTCAGGCAATTGTTTTCAAAGAATAAAATACGCAATACCTGCTATTGTATTAAGCATATATTTTTGCCAAAAAAAAAAAAAACATTCTACATAAAAATAAAACAAACAAATAATTGATTGAAAGAAGAAAAAGGTAAGCTTTTCTTTAAGATCATCTTACTTCATTTCGTACATTTAATTTTAGAACACAAAGATATACTAACTTAAAAATGTCAATTTTATTGTACTTTTTCTTTGAAATATATGGTATTAGTTTAATAGGATTCTTCCCGTTTTGGAATTGTTTCATGTGATGCAATGAAGAAAAAAATAACTTTTACTCTCCAGCAAATATTGCTATTATAACTATGCATAGAAGTGCCATATCGCCGCTTCAGAGCAACAGAAAGATATCTTATTGTTATTTCTGGGATATCTTACTGTTGCTCTGAAGCGACGATATGACTTATTCATCTAGAACCCAGTGTCTACTCGTGAAGTAGCTCTTTTACATTCCCAGATATCTGTTAACACATATTTTGGTAACTTTCTGCTTTATTTTTCTCATGAATATTCAAAAGTTAATTTTTCTTTTGATCTTTGAAAAATAATTGTGTAAATGGTGAATGCTTATTGCAGCTTTCAATTAAAGATGGATTACCAATTAAAATCAATTTAATATGTTATATTGATCTTTAATTTTTATGTTTTCCATTCTAGACACCAACGGAAATAAGTAAGTTACATTATTGGAAAATATTTATCACTAAAATTATAGCAAATAAAATCCTGAAAACCCATTACTTGCCTACTTTTGATGAAGTTAGGGGACGGAATGTGGTTCGGGGCTCTTCCTCGGAATATTTCCAAAATTAAGTTTTAAAAACGCAACTACAGGACATCGTTCAGAATGTGGGTTGAGGTTTAAGGAATCTTTCACAGAAATTATTCAAAATTGACCCAATCTGAATTCGAAATATCCAAAGGCGAAGTTTTAGACGATTTTCGATGATGAGGGAGGTGAATTCTCAATTCTGAACTCTTTCGCGAAAATTTGTAGTGATTGAAGTCCATTAACTAAAGTTTAAGACACTCTTAGAGTACGTTGGGGGATCAGATACTGTGACATGAGAGGCTGGAAGGCTCCTGCAGCCCCATAGCCCCACTCTTGGATTCGCTATTGCGCTCAAGTTCCGATGCTGCTCAAAAATGATGCAATTTTTCCCTTATGCATTTTTATTTTCAAACTATGCTATGATATATTTTGAAAGTTAGGGAAAGTGTCCCGATCCCCTAAGAAATGCTTCGCGACCCCCAGGTTGGGAACCCCTGTTCTAGAGTAAACTTTAAAGGTGAACAAACAGCTGAAATTCTAATGTAGCGCTCATTTGCTGTAATTTTGTTTTTTCGCAGGCGATAGAAAAAAGGACTTTATTTTTCTTTTTCATTCTTTTTTGCGAATTCTGGATTTATGAATGTTTTAAAACGAATTTTAATTCTTTAGGATTTATGGCTGGAAATTCATTTTACAGACGATCCAAAAAAGGTTCTTGACAGTTTTTTTTTAATGTCAGTTTTCTTTTCATTTTTCCTTATCATTCTTTTCTTTCTCTCTCTCTCTTTATTTTCGTGATTCAATGTTTTTTCTGAAGTAGCTAGCAGACGACAATTTTGTTTTAACTTTATTGTAGACTTTTACGATGATCGTAGTCTTTGATCTAATTTTCATAAGGACTGTTAGCTCTATAATGAGGGTTTTACGGAACTGCTGATCTTATTCTAATCGGGGCTTTAGGGGAATATTATCTGCATTCCAATGGCGCTTTTTTTTTGAGGGGGGGGGGGCATTATTTAAATTTTGTTTTTTTTTTTAAATGAAAATCTGTTGACGTTATTTTTGAATTTTTTTTTTTTTTTTAGTCTGAAAAAGTTTTTTTGTTTGGAACTATTTTATTAATCCTGTTTAGAAGGGATTCCCGAATTCAATATTTTACAAGACTTCTTTTCCTGAAAACGAGTATAATGCTAGTATAATTGTCGTAAGAAGAAAAACTCAAGCAAAAAGAGAACAAATTCTACTAAATCCAGTTTATACAGAAAAACCATTCCAATCAAAAAGAAGAATAATCTGGTTTCCGCGTGTGAACAAAATATGATTCCAAAGAAGCAATACTTCGTTACGTTTCTAAAGGGATCCACGACTAATGACAATGATAATAATTGTAATTCTGAATACTATCTAGTTTGGGGTGTACTTCGAATAAAAATGTTTAATAGCATTAGACTTTTCTAAATTTCTATACACAACCTCAAAACCTCTCATTTTCAATCTACTTTACTGATGAGTCGGAAGCAGCAAAACAACGGCTTTACGTTTATCTTAGCCAGGGTTGCGAAGTCGGACTCATTTTGTGGTAAATGAGTCGGAGTCGGGCTGATTTTGTGGTAAAGGAGTTGAAGGTTTTAAATTCAAAGATTCGGAGTCGGTCATTTTCCCTCAAAGTCCACAGTTCTGCCAGTGCTGTCGGAGTCGAAGGCTCTAAAATTCCCGGAATCGGAGTCTGTCCTTTTCTCTCCGACTCCGCAGCCCTGATCTTAGCAGTCAGTGCCTTAATTGAGAATGATTTTTTTTAAAGTAAAACACTAGAATATGTTGCTATTCGCTTTTATATCCTAGTTGTCTTCAGAAACATTAAGAGCAACAGTAGGATAACATTTATCCTACTGTTGCTCGTTGTTGTTGCTTGTTGTTGTTGTTATAGGAATTTAATTCCTATTAGTAATCTTATAGGAATTTAATTATTTTCCTATAAGATTACTTAAATTTTTCAGTACACCCCTTAAAATGTACTCAAAAGCTAGGGGAGTTCCCAATTTTTTTTTTTTTTTTTTTTTTTTTTTTAAATCAATGAATTACAACCTCAGATAGCATTGAAAAAAACAAACTTTCAAATCAATTTTACTTGAAACTCTCTTTTTGCACATGTCCTACTCTTGCTCTGAGGCGACGATATGATCTACGATTTCTCTAGTGATCAATAATTGGCACATCTGTTAGGGGCGACATTTGATTGTACCTTATTTTAATCAATTTTTATATTTACAAGTTACAACAGATGTGGAAGTAATCAAAAGTTCTTTTTAGGATGAATTGAAAAACGTAACACAAGTATACAGTTGACTCCTGCTACAATGCGATTCGACTTACGCGAAAGGGCTATAACGCGAATTTTTCACTAGCTACGAATTTTAGAGCTAAAACGAATTCCTCGTCGACAACACGATTTTTTTTTTGGAAGAAAGTATCGGCTTCGTTTATTGGCTACTAAATATTGATTTCGTGAATGTTATTACATCCCTCTAGCATCACTGACCAAATAATCCCACAGCATATTTCGTTTTTTTTTTGTTTTTTTTTCAGTCTAATTATTTAGGTAGATGAAATATTATGGCACCTTAGTGTACTGTTTCATCTAAAGTTTGAAGATTGGAAAAAAAAAGTTTCTGCCAAAAAAAAGGTTAAGATTAATTATCGATCTGCTTGAACAACTACAAAACGTCGACGGTCGCACGACAATAAATATGAGTGAATCTTCCATACGTACAATTAAAAGTCAAAACAAAAAGTTATTCATAAAAGTTCAGAACTTTGTTTCAATATTGAAGCTTGCAGAGTGTGTAAGCAAAGTAGATATGTATGATAAAAATGGAAACTGCTCTTGTACTGTGGATTAATAAGATCTGGAAGAGAGGCTATTGCCATAAATGGAAATGTTATACTAAAAGAAAAGGAAAAGCAATCGTATTAAAAAATGTATTAAAAAAAATAATAATCTGATTATGGAGCATAAATCATTACCATCTTTTTTTTCAACTTAAGAATATTATTACTATATTTATTGTAAAGTACTATTATTGTGCCTAATTTTATTATTACGACATACTGGTATGCATGCCGTGTTGTTTTATTTTATGTCTTTCTCTCCCACTGATCATTCATTTTGTGCATCTTAAAGTATTTTATGTTAAATAAAATGGCTTTTTTATTTTTTTAAAACAGTAAAAGTTCAGTTCTTTATGTAAGAAACTCTAATGTATAGTTGAAGAATGCTTTAAAGCAGTTTAAGGGCTGTTTGTCAGTGTCTAGAAGAATTTGACATGTTTTTTAAAAAAAATGTATACGTACATTTTTCTACAACGCGAAATTTCGTCTTACGCGAGGAGTCTTGGAACGCATCCCTCGCGTAAGTCGGGACTCGACTGTAGTTTAATTTCAAGCGAAGGAAGATCTTTATAAATAAATGCATGTATTGGTATCAATCTTTGAAATACGTTTAGTAAACAGTTTTATAATACGTAATTTTATTAAACTAAACATCATATTACAGTTGGGTCGTTGGGTGAATGTATTAGGATTCCAGCCAATATTTCATATTTCATTGAAATTTTATTATAATAAAAAAATAAGTAATAAGATAAATTTAAAATAAAAAAGTAGGTAGTCATTGTTTACTCCCAAAATATAGTGGTCGGAAACTACTCCGGGTCACTTTATTGTAAAATAAGTCTTATCCGTGTCTAAATATTCATGTGTGATCCTAGTATGCAATAAATTGGTTGAGACAGTAATGGAAAATGTTAAAGAAATATACATTTTTTACGTTAAAATAACTCCTTATGAAACAGTAAGCATTAATAAAGAAAAAAAATGGCGAAAGAAATAGTAGAACTTACTTAAAATCTTTGTTTCATATTCTAATTTTTTTCTCACTATTCTGTTAACCGAATGAAATCTAGCAAGTTCCAGGAAGATATTCATTATGACAAACCGCTTAGTAAGTCATGAATTCTATTACAATTGATGGAGATGGGGAAAATGTAGCGAAAATCATAGTACAGTAGTCCCTTGTATAGCACGGTACTTGTACAACACAGTTTCGATATAACACGGTACCGATTTTAAAGAACGATTTTTATTCAATACACTGTTAAAAAACATAGTTGGAAAATAACATTATCATTAAGCATAAGCTAAACTTGGCAGACGATAAATTAAAAAATGCAGCAATGAAATAATTCTATTGATTTTATTTTATACATTGCAGACGAACTTTATTCGCAACTCCAGCGTTCGAATACGCTACCTTGCGGAGATTTACAAAACTGCCGACAAAACTAAAACATTGCGTTCCATGTGTTCATTTTGGGCAAAACAAATAGTTTGTTATGTGTATTTTTTTTTATTTGCGTAATTCATCATTTGGAATCGTCATCCGCAACAGCGTAACATCAAAAATATCTGATATAAACTGTGAGTACACATTTTATTTATCTTGTTCTGAGTGAATTTGAATAAATATCAGTTTTTCAATTCGATGAAAAAAAAAAAACGAACTTAACAACATTGACTGGACACTTTTCCTTAACCTAATTCCACATAAATGATTTAAATAACCTTTGTTACTACAGTATCCTACTGAAATAGACAGTATGCAAATAAATTTTCTTGAAAATATTTATCGCAGAACAGATTGAAAAATCCAGAAAGAACTTTAAGAATTTGAACAATAAAAAATAAAAGTTCGCCAAAAATCTGTTTATAGGGTTATGGTTTTAAAATTGTGTGAAAGAATAATGTATCTTGACAAGATTTCGCATATCAGGTAAATCATTTCCATGACGAATGAATTAAATGCATGATTTCTTTTGATATCCAATCATATAGTCATAGAAATAAATTATCTAGTGTTAAACGTTACTCTTGACAGTCTGCCACGTATGTGCACTATGTGACAAAAATGTCGACAAATGCGGGAAATGTCACGAAACTGAACTTAATATATACTAATGTATAGAAAAAACGGTACAAAATGAAAATGCCGTTCGAAGCGAACCAAAAATTTATGAATTCCGAATTCAACATCGTGAAAATGGCTGCTTCAGAACAACTTACTGTGTGTTCTGCATAATTTTTTACTTTCGTAACACTTTTTGATTTCTAATCTCTTTCTACATAGGTCAGAATAACCAAAAGGCTTTGAAAAATCTTTTCAAATGAATAAAGAACAAAAAATCATACATGCGAACAAAAATATCTATCATTTCCTAAGTTTAGAAGCAATTTATGTGTTACAGCGTGCGTTTGCTTTAGTTTTTTCATCGGCCATTAGACAGTGGCTGCAGCGCCCCCTATAGTTTGTTGGAGTTGCGAATAGCAGCAAAAAATCTGCTTTTCATTTAGACAATATGCGTTTTGTTCTTTGTAAATGATGTTAGCAAAGTTTTCTTGTTTTTTTTTTTGAAAAGTAAATAGCTTGTTTTGTATGTTTTATTGGAAGTTTCAGCTATCACAACATTTTACAGCGTAATACTTATCTTCGATATAACATGGTACACATTGCCTTGATTTATATTATTTCGAAATTTTGGATAACAGGGTTTCGATGCAGTAACACGGTACATATTGCTTTGATTAAATAGAACACTATTCAAGCGGTTTATTTAGTTTCTTCATGTATGAAAATTGTTTACAACAAAATGATATTTCTGTTGAAAAAAAAAAAAAACAACAGAAATCGCTTTGAATTAAATGAAATGTGTTGTGTTGGTGAGCTTTTTGCACTGAGGAAGAGGCTCCATTGTAGCCTTGAAATAGCTATATGCGGTATTTCCTTCAAATTTTGCGCTTTATTTACGCTGGTTTTTCATTTAATTCATATTGTAGCACAAAGCTTATATGATAATTTTCATCTAGAAATTGCTTTGGTTATTGAAAGGGCAAAAAAAAAAATGAAAATGCTCTTGAATGTCAAAAGATTCAAGTAGTGCGTACTAACAGCGTTTTGATTCCCCCCGACCAAGAAAGTCGTTCAGCAAGATTTTCTTTTAAAACATAACTCGTTAACATCACATTCAAGCTCTACTATCAAGAGGACGGAGGACGTCTAGATTTAACGTCATTGGGTTTGCATTATTGGTTACTGGTGGAAAAAAATCAACATAAATTGAGCATTTGTCGCCTTAAGTATAAGCATCATTGTAATATACATGTCGAAAGAAAATTCATGTTCCGAAAGTGCTTATGACAGAAAGTGAATGGAAGTAAAACAGTGGCGGCCATAGTTCCTGCGGAGTCTTCCTTTAAATATGACAAGGTTTTTTTTCTGATTTATATTAATTATAAATAAGATGCATCGTCTTTAAGTAATGAATTTAAAAATCATGGACAAGACAGCATTTAAAAATAATTTAATCGTCACATGTACTGCTTATTTAAAATTCACAAAACATTTTTCTTAATAAATTCCTACATGGTTATATGATTACGTAAAAATTAAAAACTGTTCCTTCCTTGCCTTTGACTCTGAATGAAAAAAAAGTGTGTGTGTGTGGGGGGGGGGGGGGTCAATCGATCGAATTGTACTGTGTCGTAGATGAGTACAAAAGGAGAAAAGGGGGAAGGAGATTTTTTTTAATGTCCATATTTTATTTTGTCTTAAATTTAAGTTCAAATTTAAAGTAAATGTTTTACTCAAATATCTTATTTTGGGGCAAAACTCCCTCGCACATTTTTGATTTTAATATCTATACAAAGTTTATTTTTTATGGTGAACTTAATTTAAATTTTCAAAGTAGATTAGAATATTAGCCATTTAAGTTCAAATAATTTCAGCAAAAATTAGTGATCATTCTGCAACATTTTTTTTTTATTTTTATTTCAGTTTTTGCAACTTTGAAGTGGAAAGAATGTTTTTTTTTTTTTTTTTTTTTTTTTTTTTTGAGCAATAACGATTGCTTATTGCTTTCATTTGACTGTTTTTGACGTTCCTTTGATTTTTCCCAGCGCCACCCTCCACACCATCACCGTCGACGGGCTCCTCACGATGCGGCACCTCTAGTGAAAGCCGTCTGCAAGTTGCGTCCATATGCTACTTACACGCTACATACACACTCACCTACACACATATACATATATACACCTACACACATACACGCACATACATACACCTACACACATACAAGCACGCACACACATACACACACATACACACACAAACACACACATACCCACACTCACATACACACAACTACCCACACACGCATGCCTGCACACAGACACAAACACATATGCCTGCACACACATACACATACCCCCCACACACACCTACACACATGCACACAACTACCCACACACTCATGCCTGCACACAGACACAAACACACATGCCAACACACATACCCCCCACACACAAACACACATCTTACATATACACACACATTCGTGATTGCGAGAAACATAATTTGAATTCAAGATGACAAAATTCAAATTAATTATTATTTTTTTCTTTTTTTTTGAGCAATCACGATTGCTTATTGCTTTCATTTGACTGTTTTTGGCGTGCTATCATTTTTCCCACCGGCGCGGCACCACCCTCTGCCAGCACCACCCGTCGCGTCGGCTGGCCTCACGATGCTGCTCCTCTAGCGAAAACCGTCTCCAGGTTGCGTCCATATCCTACACACACACGCATACATACACGCACCAACACACACGCACACACAAACACATACACAAACACCACCATACACACACATACCCCTACACACAAACACATACACACACGCATGCATACAGACACCTACACATACACACAAATACACACAACTGCCCACACATTCATGCCTGCACACACACAAACACATATGTTAACAACACATACACATACCCCGCCCCCACGCACACAAACACTCATACACACAACTACCCACACACTCATGACTGCACACAGACACAAACACACATGCCTACACACATACACATACCCCCCCCCCCCACACACACACACATACAAACACACACTCGTGATTGCGAAAAACATAATTTGAATTCAAGATGACAAAATTCAAATTATTTATTTATTTTTTTTTCTTCTTGGGCATTTCTCAAAATGTTTTCTCCTTTTTTTATTTTTCCTCCTTCTTTCTTTTGATACACATAAATTTTTATGTTGCATTTGTGTTCGCGGTTCCGATTTTATCCACCGTTTTACATCTTCAGCCATTTTGGTTCACCATTTTTAAACAAAATTTTCATATAAATATCTTATTTTGGAGACGAAACAATATCGCGAGCTTTAAATTTTTGCATCAGTCAAAATCAAAATACAATTTGTAAAGTTACCTACATATTTTTTAATCGAAATATAAGCAGAAGATTTATTTGTGCTATAGCTCAAAAAGAATGCACTTGGGTTGGATTGATACGCAAAGAGATAAAAGGCACTCAATACAATATTGTCAACCACATAATATGTATGCATTAATAACTGCATTGCCCGGCGTTGCACGATTTTCCTCAAAAATAAAATTGTGTCAAGTGGCGCATGTTCAGAAATCAGGCAAAAAATAAAATCCCGTCAATGTGTTGAAAAGATCAATTTTCTGACTCAAAATTTAAATTTAGGCTTCGTTAGTTTTTATTTTTAAATTCCAAACTGTAGTCATCTTTATATATTAACCAGCATCAGGTGTGATCGTCTACGTTGACATTGACATTGCCATTTAGCCATTAAAATGATGATTGTTAGTTTGATGAATTCGAATGTTTCGAATCATGTTCTGAAAATTTCAGAAAAATATTTAAATACTTAGAATAAAAGTAATTCAAAAACTAACGTTCATTTATCACAATTTTGCCAATCTGTTGTGTTCCATAAAAGCTATTAAAACTGGCAAAAGACACATTCGATATTTTAAAGAAAAACATGAAAACTAAATCCATTATTCTCTTTGAAATAAAAAAGTTTAACTCATTTTTCCACAAATAACTATGATTACGAAAAAGACGATATTTTATTGAGAAAGATTATTCTTTGTTTTTTTTTTTTAATCATGCATCTTTTTTTATTACTTTTCTTCACGAAAATATCGTCTGCTACGAATCAGAAGAGTTCAACTTTATTTAATTTCAATCCGTGACCAGAAACCGCAGACGATACTTTAAATAAAAAAATTTTGAAAAAAAATAGAACCGACTTCAAAATTGCTCTAAAAAGTGAAAAATAATTTTATTCTTTAAACACCATCGATAATGCTTTTAAACATAATTTTTGAAGTTGGCGCAAAAACAAAACGTAAAATCCAGTGTAACCATGCTTCGTTCATATTTTTTTTCAGAAAAGCATCCAAAGTTACGAACGAAACATTTATATCGCTATTCAAATATGCTGTCATCAATGCATAATGTATGTGATAGTGAAGAAACTGGTCCTGGTTAAATTTATAGTTTTATTTGAGTTATGGCTGTGAATGATTTTATCTATCGTTTTTGCGCCAACTTCAAAAATTATGTTTAAAAGCATTATCGATGGTGTTTAAAGAATAAAATTATTTTTCACTTTTTAGAGCAATTTTGAAGTCGGTTCTATTTTTTTTCAAAATTTTTTTATTTTATTCTTTTTAGTGTAAATGTAGGTATTTCAGAAATAATAAGAAGTTACCATCACGAAACTTCACATTTTTTTTCTTAAAAATGCTCCATACTAAAAAAAAACTATTGACACGCGTTAAACTTTAAGCGATTGACACTAAAAACTTATCTTTGTTCCTCTCTGGAAATCATGCGTAGTTAATTTAATTATAACCATTTAAGTATTACGTTTTTCCTAACTAATTTACATTCCACAGCATCTAAGTTGCTCATGAGGCAATCCTGTATTTTCTTACTTAGCCCCGATCATCTGTTATCGGCATAGATGATAACGATAAAAATACTACTGAGTAGTTGAGTCAAACCTAATGGTAGCATTGTGAAGGCTAAGCAGATCCTAATCATTGCATCACCTCGCTTCCAGGTTAGGTTTACCCCTACTATGGAGCAATAGCACTGAAGAAAGGAAGAGTTTGATAATTCACATAGTGTTACTATAAATCAGCAGGGTTACTAAAATAAAATTATTTACGCCAAAAATGAGACGACAGCGCCAGATTCCCCATTATCAAAATATCCCTTGAAGAAATTTGATGCTTGCTTCAGAGAAGCCTTCATTCAAAATTATCATTACAATTACTATTAATGTTACTGTTATATGGCACCAAACTTTTATAACAATGAGTTTCCTATTGTCGCGTAGATGAAGATAGCGAAGACAATGTGAAAGCCAAATGAAGCGAATACTCGTTAGTCTCAACTCGAGATCTTTATTCAAAACCGCGAATGAACGTTGCATCTCCTTATATACAACTTGAGAAAGTGCTGGAACTTTCCAGACTTGGAAAGATACAGAAATTAATAGAAGATTCGAGAAAATACGGGAAACAGTAGAAACGAAATTTTAGTAAAATTCACTTTGTCCTAGTCGGGATTTGAACCCAGGTCGCTCGTGTGGGAGGCGAGAATTCTACCACTGAGCCACCGTTATCCACGGATGAAAAGTGCAATCTTCGCTACAAAATCATTTAATAGGGAAATTGCATAAAATTTACTGTTTTTTGCCCATAACTTTTTTTCTAAAGAACAAATATGGTCAAACAAAGTAATGGGACCTAAGTTGAGCCATCCCCTATCCATTAAAAAAAGAATCATCAAAATCGGTTCACTAGGTGAGACGCAATGAGTGGACAAACAAAAAAAAAAAAAACATACATACGGTATGAATTGATAACCGCCTCCTTTTTGAAGTCGGTTAAAAATGAAGATACGCCTCGTTTTAGAATATGAAACCAACTTAAAATGAAGAATTAGGGGCTGTTCTAGTTGTCCCTCACAATGTACCGATGACTTATATTTAGTTAAATGACGAAAACATGCAGTTGTTTTAAGGTACAAACTGGGTTGGAAAATTGTACTCTCAATTATATTATCTTAAGCGAATTAATGATTGAACTTTTGATAAACAAGTTGCTCTTAATGACATTTTAAAGTACTGTTGCAATGTTTTTGAAAATAAATCTAGTGCAGTTCCAAACTGTATATGCTCGTTAAAATTGAAAGGAAGCCGATCTTTAAAAAACCACGACCAATTCTCTATGCTACGTTTTGAAAGATGACGTTCATAAGAAGCTTGGCAGGGTTAAAAAAAAAAAAATCATAGAAAAGGTATCGTGTGGTGCAACGGAGATGCTTATCCGAGTCGTTTAAAAATCTTAGGAAGTTCGTAATCGCGTTGATTACACTCTGAAACCAATTTGAACTTTTTTCTGTCATTTGAAACAGCGGAATTCAGTTTGAACCAAACGTCAAATGTCGTAAGCTTTCTGAAGAATTTAAAAACTACATAATGAAATTTTAAAATATAATTTTGCATCTTACTGCACCTAAGCAATGAACACACTTTCATTTATGCATATAACGTCTTCGTTTAATTGTCTGACAATATACCACGGAACTTAAAGGCTCTTTAAAATGCATTGTAATGCAATGAAAATTTTCTATTCTAAAAGAATAGAAGACTGTACCCCAGAATTTTTCCGAAGGTCATTTAAAGAAGCGGGCTAAGAAAAATTGTTCAAAAAATCAGGGGTGGCTATCGTCTTATGGGTGATGCCACCCTCTCAAGCGATACGGTGCAGCCTCCTCCAAGAGCGAGTTCCCAAAAGGGGCCCAAACCTTCTAAAATTATGCCCCTAAAAATGTGCGCCATGAAATCCACTCGATACCAAAAAGAAGGGAAAAGAAAAAAAAAAGAATTATAACGAAAAATATGAATAAAGTGAAAAGCCAACGTAAATAAAGTACAAATTCTCAAGAAAATATAGCATATAGCTTTTCAGGGCTACAATGGTGCCTCTTCATCTCTGGGGGGAAAAATCACCACACAACAAGAAAGTCGTGAGAGAACTAAGCGTCACCACTTGGACACCCCATTTCATCCCTTCCTCTTTTTCCTACTTTTCTGAAATCGTGACGAGCAACGGCCCTAAGTAATTTGTAAAATTTTGTCTCCTTTCTAGCAGTTTTGAAACATTAATTTACGATTTTTCAGCTATTCTTTCTTCTATGTCGTTTGCACCACCTATATTGCCATGCGCAATCATTTGCATCCTTCACAATGGTTGAAATTTTTGCCTTCAATCAATGCTGCCGTGGGCAATAGGGTGGTTCGGAAAAAAAACGATTTTTTTTTATTTCGGAATCACGTCACCTCTCAAAAGTTGTAGTTTAGTATCCTCATTTGAATAAAAAATTTTAAAAAATTTTAAGTTGACATCTTTAGTTTGCGCAAAAGGCTGAAAATTTGGAAAAATATGTTAAAATTTTAAATTTTCAGAAAATAATAAAATTAGTTTATTTTTATTTTTTGTATTTTCTCATAACACAACAGTCATAAATTAATTCTCAGTATATAGTGTAGTTTTAACTTGAAAAATGTTTTATACCTTTTAAAGAAGATGTTTAGTTTGCGCATACGCCTTAAATTGGGCTTGAAATTTCAGGAGATTTTAGCCCAATTTAAGGCGTATGCGCAAACGAAAGATCTTATATAAAAGCTATGAAATATTTTTTTATTCAAACTACGCCATATACTGACAATTTATGTCTGTTGCCTGACAAAAAAATTATACTAATTTATTATTTTTTGAAAAATTCAATTTTTAGCATTTTTTCAGACTTTCAGCCTAATGCGTGAACTGAAGATGTCAGCTCAGAATGTTTGCTTATTTTCCCCCTATTAAGGATACCAAACTACAACCTTTGAGAGGTAACGCGATTTCGAAATAAAAAAAAATTCAATTTTTTTCGAACCACCCTGGTGGGCAAGTAAACGGAAGAAATGAGTTTTCCAAATATTTGAAGAAAAGCGCGTTTTGGATTCAATACTAACCTTAGGGAAATGTTGGAATTAGACGATTTTTTCGAGTTTTTTTTTCAGCGGAAACCAAATAAGCAAGTTTGTACAAAAAAGCTAACGTACAATAGGTAACAAAAATGAAAAAAAAAAAAAAATTTGCAGTTACTGCCCTTTACCTGCCCACGGCAGAATGGTGTGCAACGTGTATGACATTTTTTAAAAACATTGACAGTTTCAATGGAATTTTGAAATTTTCCCACTGAATACCAAATCGCAGACAGTTTCACGAGTGACTCAGAAAATTTCATTAGCTATTAACACCCCTAGATAGTAGACAATGATAATATAGGTTTTAAAAAATGCTTTCGTTTAAGTTAAATAGTACATGCCTTAGTGCTGGAAAGAAAAATAAGAAATAACATCGTCAAAAAACACAAATTGCAGATTTCTGCAGTAATTCGCAATTTGTGCTTTTTGACGTTGTTATTTCTCCTTTTGCTTTCGTTTACTAATGACCCATGGTGTTGTCAAAGAGACATAAAATTTAAATGACCCGAGCCTCAACCAAAACAAAATCATACATTCGCCACTGTTTCGGATTTTTAGCTATTTCTAACCTATGTCAAATGTGCCCTCTTTCGCAAATTCTCATTTCAGTTCATTGACCAATACGAGGAACTGCAAAGCTGTGAAAAACGGAATGTTTAGTTTAATAATGCTTTGATGCGTAAAATAAGGTTTTTGTTTATGTTTGTTTGAGAGCTCATCGATCGAAATCTCTTTTCTATGACCAATGTAATTTACTAGAGGTTACGCCGCATTTGTATGACTCATGGACAAGGAATTCGTCGCATTGAATCTGTCCCAAAAATGATTTCTGGAAATTTAGGTTAAATTAATTATGTATTAAATTTCCTTCCAGCTGATGTTTTGTATATTTTATATATTTCTTTGATGTATTTAGTTTCTTATTATATTGTTCTTGTCTGGGACCAAAGAACTAAAAATAATTTAACTAGAATAAATATTTTATTAATTCACAGAATAATTAATAGGGATTATACAGTTGGTAGAAGTGTTTTAAAGACCATTTATCAAACTTAAAAAAATATGATATTGGTACCTTTATGCATGGTTTTGTAATAACAGTTTAAATTTGGAAATAGTAAAAATCCGTGAAATGGTTCATGATTACCCCGATAAACCTAGGAAATATTTTATCTATTGATGCAAAATCAAATCTTTTATTCAATGGCATTAACTCTTACGGACCTAGATCATGGAATTCCCTAACAGTTTAAAGAGACTGCAAATGATTTGAGATAAAATAGCATATTTAAAATGTGTACCTTGATTATGTCATGAATTTCGACGTACTTTTTTTTATTATTTTTATTTTATTTTATGTGTTCTTTGGATAATTATTTATTTAATCTTTAATTATTATCTTGCTTTATAAATTAGCCCCAAATAAGATTCTTTTCGGAATGGTGGAAGCTAGTTCAGGCTGCTGTCAGCTTTTACTCCAGCGGTGCTCAACCCATGGGTAATTATTCCCAAAGGGGTAAAGTGGGATTTTTCGAGGGGTAAAAATAAGAGCCAGGATTGGGTCATTGTTTCACGACAAAACAAAATTATGAAAAATCATGTGCATCTAACTATTTAATCGATTACCATTAGTGATTGATTAAAAAAAAAAAAGATTGTTAACTTGGAGCTCGACATACGATGTGCACTGCCCGAAGGAACAACTTATCTTAAATTAATTGCAAAGCAATATCATAATATCAACACTGTCTCATTTATTACTTTATTTTATAACAAATTGCTGAGAAACATGCGTTTTCTTTATCTGAATGATTAAAATTACTATTAAAATTATTTGTTTTCGTAATTAGAACAAAATGCTATAACCCATTTGTTTTTAAAATAGACGTTTTTGGGGTAATTGCAAATATGTTACCTGTTTAATGGGTAATAGCTTTTAAAAGGTTAGAAACCAATGCTTTACTCCCATCTACTCAATCAGGGAGTTTCAAACAGACAGGGCAAAATATTTTGAAGCTTCTATAATTTATTTGCTTATTATGTGTGAAATGAATTTTTGTAAAAAATCCCTTGCTTGAAATAAATTGAGTGATTGATAATAAATTTATCTTTTTCGGTAAATTTCGCCGATGATTCGGCAAATTTGAAGACAATATTGCAACAATGATGTTATTTTCCTTTTTAAAATTTTTAAAATTATTTTTTAATGATGCCTCATGTTATGCATGTATGCTTACTAGTATTTTAGCTTTCGATAAAATTGGGATTTCATTTGGCAAGTTAAAAATTTCCTCCCTCCCAAAAATTTTAGTTCGGGGCGCCTCTGGACACAGTTAACGTAAGTCAGTATGAAATTAGTATCAAAGAGAAAGAAATCGCACTCCGGGCGAAGGCGACTGAATTTTCTAAGTGCAAAGTGGGGACAAATCCGCGCAATGAACCCACTTTTGAAATGAGAAATGGGGATAAAACTTGTCATGAGCAAGCATATGTTATTAATGAGACATTAGTACATTAAAAAATTCTGACATAGGTATGTATATAAATAGTTTTAGTTTATCGCAGTCGGAGTCTGGTAAAAACAGTGGTTGGAAAAACTACTTTTGTTTTTGTAGCAAACTACAACTACTTTATTACAAATGTAGTTAACTACAACTACTTTTTTTCAAAATGTAGCAACTACAAACTACTTTTGAAAAGTAGTCGCTAATTCGCTAATTTTTAAAAAATAAATAAACAAAAAGCATACACATACACACCGTTTGAGGATTGAACAAAAAAATTAAAAAACTGGTTCAGATTAATAAATTGACTCATTTGAACATGGAATATTACTGAAAATTATTTATTGTTTCATTCCTTTACTGAGCCAATTTTTCATTCCAAACATTTTTTACGATTGTTACGAATATTCGCTGCAAGAAAGGATTTAAAAAGTTGAAGGAATTCAACCTTCAAGTTTTTAATCCTTTCCTGACAGTGAATATTTCATTCAAGAGAGTGCAGCTCGGCTACTTGAAAATGCAAGTAGATGCAGTCATAATTGGATTAAAATTTTATACAGACATACATATACAGGGTGTCCGAAAAGGCCTTGCCACATTTAAAAAATTCATAGAAAACCAACAAATTGTCGTATGAATTTGCGATTTGCACCATAATACTTCACAGGTTCAAGAGTTTTTATGACATCGAAAAAAAAAAAAAAAAAAAAGAAAAAAAAAAGAAAAGGGGAAAAAAAGAAGAAAAAAGGCATTTCGCAGCCAGGGTGTCAGTACATGCTATGCTTGTAATTCTTCGTTTAGTAATTTTCATTCCTTTTTGCGTTTTCCCATGTCAACAAAAACGATTTAAAAGTTCTTGACTGCGAAATGCTTTTTTTCTTCTTTTTTTCCCCTTTTCATTTTTTTTTTTCGATGTCATAAAAACTCTTGAACCTGTGAAGTATTATGGTGAAAACCGCAAATTCATACGACAATTTGTTGGTTTTCTATGAATTTTTTAAATGTGTCAAGGATTTTTCGGACACCTTGCATGTACATAAAATTGATTTAGATGGGGAAAACATCTTTTAAACAAAAGAGAAAAACTTTAATATTCATTATAGGAGTAACTTTTATAGGAACTTATATCTTGTAGGAACTAGTTAATTGATTTTGAGTTTCAAGTTAGGGGTCCGGACCTATCATTTCCTTTCTAACGCTACTGATCAAATGAAATAAACGCATTTTTTCAATTTTACTGAATTACCTCGAAAACTTACGATGTTTAATAACTGACTTTTATTTTGTTGATGTATCGACATTCAATCAGTAAAAAAGAAAAAATCAAGAAATTTTAAAAGTATCCCAAACGGTACGAATATTTATAATGAAATATTAATAAATATCCGCAATCTGAAACATAACTATAGTTCGTTTCAATCTAAGTTGGCACTGAAGGGAAAGCTAGGCGAACCGAAGTGCAGCCGTTGTCAAGGAAACGAGGTTACTCTACATAGGGCGCGTGCCAGTCAGCGGCGCGAACTTGCCGAATTTGGCGAGTGGAAAAAAGTAATGTAAAATATCAAAGAACGAAACAACTATTCTTTAATTTTTCAAAGAAATTAGATTTGTCTCAAACATATTTCATCATATTTTTATCACAAATGCAAGACTGTAAATGGGTATTCATTTTGCAACGGCAGAGAGCTACCGGTCACCAAAGTAATTAACAAATAATTCTGAATGATGAAAAAATAGCTGAAAAACTAATCAACAGTAATAATTAAAAGAAGAGAACATGCTCTGACAGAGACGTATACTCTGTCTCTAGTGATTTCTTTCGCTGATAAAAAGCATGTGCCCACTCGTCAAAATACTAACCATCCAGTATATACACTGGTGTGCAAAAATTAAGGACGAAGTCGAAAAATTAGCATATCAGCTGAACGAAGAGGCAGAGTGGACAGAAAGACCAATCAGGAGATTAAGTAAGGTGATGTACAGTAGCACATGCGCAGATATGCAGGCAGACGTGATGGGGGAGTGTCTGAGTAGTATAAAGCATGTTGTCGGTGTAAGATCAGTATTTCTGGCAAAGAGATTGCACGCCGTATAGCAGTTAAAATCACACCGAGTTGCTGCCTCAGCGAGAAATGGCGAATAATCAATCTGTTGGACGACATCTGGATGCTTTTACCCGAGGTCGAATCATTGGGAAGTTGGAGGAAGGCCGCAGTGTGACAAGTGTGGCTGCAGAGTTCGGAATTGCTCACAGCATCGTTTCACGACTTCGGAGACAATTTCAAACTACAGGAACAGCTATCCGGGGGTTCAGTAGTGGTCGTCCACGAGGAACCACACCCGCAGATCACCCGGTATATTGTCTTACAGGCCAGAAGAAACAGGCGGGAGAAATCGCTAGACACACGACACAGGCGACTGGACGACCGATATCGCGTTTTACCGTGGTCAGAAGACTGCACGGCGGTGGTCTGTTTGCACGACGCACAGTGGTTCAAAGGCGGAAAAAAATAGACTTTTTTAAGTTTTAAGATAAAAAATATTTCATGCCGTAATTACTTAGCCCTTGAGATGTAGTAACTTACTCCATAAGAGTTTTTTGAAAAAAAAAAATTCGTTTTTACAAAAATAAGCCAAGATTGTTGAACAATTATGTTTCTACTTTTTTCGGACGTACGCCTTATACTTCAGTTTTAACTCATTTGTTCAATAAGGAGGACTAAAATTTAATAAAATTCATTTCTGATTAGTTTTTCACACTTATAGGATGCATATTACATCGTAGTTAAAAATTAAAAATTCATGAAAATTGAGAACTACCTGAAATAAAAAAATATTATTTTTTAAAAAATATATTGAAAAATATTGTGGAATATACTTTTATCGGCGGCTTCCGGTGCGCTAAAATTTACATATATCAATAGTTTAATCCTCCCTGTAAATAAACAACAACATTTTAGCTGCGACCACCTGCGACTGCAGTCGTGGCAGATGTTTTTGTTTGATTTTCGCTATTTACAAACACCAATATAGTAAGCTAGAAAATAACCCGTAACGTTATGACGGGACTAAATTGCTTTTTTATCAAAGAAATTGGTCATCAAACTTGACATGCTCCAGACTAACGTATGTCACAGTTTCACTACTTTGCACGAGAGTCTAAAAACGTTTGTTTTCTGTTTCCGAAAGTTGGGGCTCTTGAAACATTCATCAATAAATATAGAGGATTTTTGAAACAGATTTACGTTGTTATGGCTTAATGCGGAG
This sequence comes from Uloborus diversus, assembly GCF_026930045.1. Lineage (NCBI taxonomy): Eukaryota > Metazoa > Arthropoda > Arachnida > Araneae > Uloboridae > Uloborus > Uloborus diversus. The sequence goes on from NC_072740.1 coordinate 125,264,479, forward strand.
CATTATTCTACATGCAATGCAGTAGTAACCTGTAAATAACAATTTTCGGACCCGTTTAGTATGGCTTTAAAGAAGATACATATGAGAAAGAAATTTTTAAAACTCATACAGAATTCTACATAAAAAGTTAAATAACCATTCTGTTCATAAAACAATGAAATTAGAAAATCATCAAACGTTTGAAATTTCTGATTTCCTTTTCGAAATCATTCTAGTATAAAGCTATTTTCAGTTTGTCAACATTGCCAGAAAATATTGTTCGAGGATATCAATTGCAATAAATAAACCTTGCGTGTGGCATACAACTGATTTAATTGATATTTTTCGCTAAACCCAGAAATGAATTTGAATTATAGAGAAACCCCGATTTCACGTTTCTCAGTGGCCTAAATCAAACATAAAAAGCATAAAATATGGGAAAACGTCAATTCAAATAAAAAAAAACATAAAATATGGGAAAACGTAAAAAATGGGAATTGCATAGAAAGCAAAAATCAGATGAGAAAACAAAAATAATAATAAAGGTTGCTACGATGACGATTATAAAAGGTAAAAACACGATATTTTGCGAAAAGAACATTATTGTACATACCAATTTAGATCATTCTAACTCATTAAGTTACGAATCCGGGCGTTTAAGTTGAAAATAGGCAGTAATAATGAGTCATTGAATCCAAAGTAAATACAGAATCTTCCAGGATTGAAATACTTTGCAAAGTTTTTTCCTGGTCTTTATGATAAAGAAAATAGTTTTTCACTATTAGTAAGCTCTTAAATGCAGTATGGAAAGAAGAGACGAGTTGTGTTTCCTTTTCTTGTTCATCTTCATTGGCGGCCGAAGGGTTCACAAGGTCTGCTACGGATGGAGCAGAAGCATTTCTGTTTTCATGGATTAATTTTCAATAGAGTGGATTATAAAGTAAGACAAATCAACGTTAGAAGAAGCACAAATTTGCTGTAATTTACAAATTTGTGCTTCTTCTAACGTTGTTTTGTCTTACTTTACTGTTCAGCATAAAGGTATTTATTTATCTTAGAGTGGATTATGTTTAAAAATGTACAAAAGGAAACACGTTGCTTAATTTTAAAACTTTTTTTTTTCTTTTTTTTTAACTGCCAAGGGAAAACGTAAAATGCGGGAAATTCATATATAACAAACTTTCCATCCGGGTTAAATTAATAATATTATTAGTACATGGAAAAACTGGGACCTGATAATAAAAATCGTAAAACGCGGGGAAAACGTTGATTCGGGGAACGTAAAATCAGGGTTTCGCAGTGAATACGATCATCTGGCAGGAAAATAAATATTACCATACAACATTTTTAACAATTTTTCATAGCATTTTTTGAGAGTATTCAAAGTTATTGAATTTTTTCCGCATTTTTGTCGTTTCGAACCACTGTGCGACGCCCTATACGGTGTGTACCTCTAACGCCTGCCCATCGGAGAAGGCGTTCTCTGTGGTGCCGGGAACACCGGAATTGGAGAGACAATGAATGGAGACGAGTACTCTTAGTACTCTTTACAGATGAGAGCAGATTCAGTCTGAGTAGCGATTCTCATCGCATACTCATCTGGAGAGAGCGGGGAAGCCAACAATCATCCCTCGAACATCATTGAAAGGGACAGGTATGGAGGTCACGGTGTTCTCGTTTGGGGAGGCATCATGCTTGGTAGTCGTACAGACCTTTAAATCTTCGACGCAGGTTCAGTCAACGGGACCCGTTATTGTAACAAGATTCTTCTTCCATATGTGCGTCTTTTTAGAGGCGCTATGGGTCCGCAGTTCCTTTTCATGGACGACAATGCACCATGTCATCGCACAGTAGCTGCCGAACAGCTCTTAGAGAGTGAGGATATTGAACGTATGGATTGGCCGGCACGATCTCCGGATCTCAATCCCATCGAGCATGTATGGGATTTTCTAGGCAGACGCTTGGCAGCTCGTACCTTACCACCAGTAACGATTCGGGAGCTTCGATCGGCGCTGCAAGACGAATGGGCAGCAATGCCTCATTAACTCATTGACACCCTCATTCTCAGCATGGGCAGACGCTGTGAAACCTGCCTAGCAGTGGGGGGAGATCATATCCCCTAGTAAAGACCGGATGTTTCTTGCTGGACACCCATCACAGGGATGTTTCGGCCTTCAGTCGCATTGCGCTCCATGCTACTTTTTCAATAAAGCTTCTTTTTATCCCTCTGATTTCTCTTTTAGTAAGTGTTGCTTACATTACACATGTCCTTACGTATTGGGGATCTTACGGTATTAAATGTGTTGATTTGGAAAGCTTTTGTATAAAGTTATATTGAAAAAACCGTCTCGTCCTTAATTTTTGCACACCATTGTATCCAGTATATATATCATCTATTTCAAAAGAAAAGATAAGACGACGGAAGTTGATAAAGGTGAGGAGAACGTTAGTACAAAAGCTGCGAACATTTGCCATGGTAATAATGGGTACCAAAGGCATAGAAAAGAACCGCGTCCTTTCAGAAGTATAACAAATGAAAAGCTACCAGGCATGTTCTTCAAAGCGCATCTTCGTTTTCTACCAAATGTGGGAGAAATGTTCTCCACATTTCTGACGAGCTCAACCGGTTAACTGATCACTCGACAGCTAATAATCACATGCTTCAATCAACCAATCAACAGCTTAAAATGGTAACCGGTGCGGTAACCAATAGATGATAGAACGCTGCAGTTAGTAACCGGTTACTCACCGGTCTACCGGTAAGTAACCAGTTACTAACCGCGTCGTTCTATGATCAACCGGTTACTGCAGCGGTTATTATTCTAAGCAGTTGATTGGTTGATTGGAGCACGTGCTCATTAGTTGTCACGTGATTAACTACCGGTCGCTCTCGGTCGTGCTCGTCGAACGCACTTTTAGAAAGCATTTCCCTCATACGAAAAAGAAAGTGTAACTGTAACCTAAAGCTTTTGTTTTTGTTTTTACTTCATGTTGTGAACCTGTCAGATGCGAATTGGGTGAGTACTAATGAAACTTAAACGACTTTAATACAATAAATCGAAGGTCATTGTGAATGGTCCTATGGTGTAATTTGTCCAATCCGTTTCAGTCATAGGAGCTAGCGCGTTTGATTTTCCTAGTTGATTTCTTTCTTTTTGCGTTGCTATCTCCTCCATAGAAGAAAAATGAAGCATGTAAAAATCTGAAACCTTCTATTCTCAACTAATACATAATTATATTAGGTATGATAAATATTTCTCTAGGTTCTACTGTTTAACGAGCTATAGATCAGTTTGATTGTATAATACTTTGTAAAACGTGCGCTATTCACCAAAGAATTACCACTCTAATCTCTTAGGTTATCCTTTTTAAAGAGTTTTTCATTTTGTCTTCTTTGATGTTTACTTATTTCTCGTTTGCTTGAGAAGTATTTAAGTTCTTTTGCAAAAGTTTCATACCATATTTTTTCCATGCTAAGAAATAAAGCAACATAATAAAGCTCTACATGTCATTGGGAATGGATTTGAAAATATCACACTAACAAGAAGCGACTTGGCTCTCGGCGGCCCTGTTAGCTGTTTTCAGTCAGAAGAGGCATGACTGGGGCCGTGGTGGCTTGATTGGTGAGGCATCGGACTTGTGACCGGAGGGTCCTTGGTTCGATCCTAGCCGGTCAAAGATCCAGTCTTCATTAAAGGTGCTTGGGAGACGTTAAACATGCTGGTGGTCACAAAGTCCCCCAAGTGAAATGAAACCTCTGGGGGTGCTAGGCCAGAAGTTATATGGCGTCTGGTCTGGTTCTAAATTATCGATCTGTCCATAGACGGTGCTGCCATCTATTGTGTTGTCTGAGCCAAATTGGACTTCCTCCTAGAAATGGGCACTGGATTAAACGGAAGCCATACCCCTCTGCCTTAGAATCGAGTGGCAGAAGTAACAACAACAACAGAGGTATGACTGATTTTGCTTCCTTTAGATCCATTAAGGCAGATATTGCAAATGGTAATTTTGGATGTTATAAGTACTTCTTGAAGGATTTGTTTTTGAAATAAAAAGTATATTGTAAATAGTCATTTTATGCGTAAAACATATTGTGGAGAGCAGTGGTTAAGTTTCAGGTTTAGTCAGCCCCTCGTAATGCCTTTTTGCGGTCCACTTAGAGGAACAGAACTTTGCCGCCCTAACCTGAAAAGCAGTATCTAAATTTTTTGCGCGTTTGTAGTTGAATCACTTTCTAGTGTAGTTTATTGTGATAATATGTGTTATCCTACAACACTAAAGGCACTAGTAAAAGCAAAATATAAAGGAACTACTTAGGTGCCCAACATTTCTGCATGGTAGTGGCCCAGCTAAAATAATTAATTGGTTGTTTTCTCAAAATTGACAGTTTGGGAGATACAGCTTTCTTAATTTGAACTATGTAAGACATTTTTCATGTTTCTCTTTGAAATCCCTTCAGATGGGCCAGGCCTAGCTCCTGGGGTAGAAGACCTGTGCTACCGCCTAAGGCGGCAAATTTCAGAATGGCTGCAAGGAGGCAAAAAAAAAAGAAGAAAAAGAAAATAAAAAACTCAAAATTCGTTCCTCAGGTTTTTTTTTTTTTTTTTGCAGCAATACGTGGGAGTATGCTCAATGATTTAAAATATATGTAAATATGGATTATTAAGACGAAAGGGCGGCACTAGTCAACATTGCCTGGCGCGATAAAATTACTAAAGCCGGCCCTGGGGGCAGGGAGAGTCGTGGGAATCCCTTGCAAATGCAACATGGTAAACCTGTCGCTGGTGAAGGTTCTATTAACTGGAACCAAATTTTTCTTACACAGACTCCTGAATAATGTGATTGTTATAACATTTTTTCCGATTGTCTTTGTTGCATATTAAACAGCAGTTCCCCCAGAATTCCATGAAGGTACTGCATAGCTTACAAGTAAGTGTTAAATATTGTCGGTCCTCAGAGTTGTAGCCAAAGTTTGGCTACGTAATTATATTATTATTTCACCCTCCCTTTTTATTTCTGGTGGATGAATATGCCGAAACTTTAATGTTTATTTTGTCAAACTTTAACGAGAAGCCTTTGTTTTAACATTTTATTTTTATTGACTTCTTCAGGAATTTTCAAGAAAAATAAGTATGCCAGCTGTTTCTGAATCATTTAATGTCATGCACTTTAAGAAAAAAAAAGAAGAGAAATGGATAGATAAAACTCTTAAAGAAGTTACTGATGGCTCTGTTTCAAAACAGATGTTTGTTGGTGCTGTTTCTGGATGGTAATTCTTATTTATTTATAGATTTCTTTGTTTTTTTCATCTTGAAAACTCTACTTTCAAGTTGCAATTCATTGAAGCACTATCACTCTCATTATATGTAAATTAATCAGAAATGACAAATGGATAGCAGTTAAAGCATATTAAATTTTCAAGTGCATCAAGTTAGTAAAAAAAAAAATCTTAGAAACTTCTGGATTGTTATACTAACTGATGTGTGGGATTTCGTTGGGCGGCGTCTTGCTCGTGATCCTCGTCTTGTTGCTTCAACAGACGAACTTTGGTTGCGCATACAAACAATAAGGAATACTCTTCCTCAGGCAAAAATTCAAACTTTGTTTCACTCCATGCCGAGTGAGTCGAGTAGCAGCTCTTATTACGGCGCGTGGTGGCCACACAAAATGCTAATTTCTATCTCTTTTTATTGTTTGTTTGGTTTGAAAATGTAATCATTTATTTGTACCATTACCACTCAACTGTGTATTAAATTTCATTCAACTAGGATGCTTCCTTCATGGTGTTACAATTTTCACAAACAGGAGTGTATATGTATACTAGCTAATTGGCATTTATTTCAGTAAATATGTTATGGCTGACTTTTGAATTTAGTTCAAATTGGAGATGAAACACATTGAGGCATTTAGAAAGATAGTGAACGCATTCATTAGCTTTTTTTTTTCTCTTTTCAATTTTAGCTTTTTGGCTAAAGTACTTTTGAACTCAGCTTTAACCATGCCAAAAACTGGAAATAAAAATTACAGTTCTATTGTTGATTTTTTTTTTCTACAAAACCTATAATTTAAACTCTGATTTTAAAATTGTATAACTGCACTTTTGAAATTCAAATTTCTATGCTCATATATTTTTACATTTCATACTGTTGTGCTTTTTATGCAAATTTTTGCAACTCCTAATACGACGATTTAACTTATTTTAGATTTGCTGATATTCCAAATAATTGCTTTTCAATCTCTATTTTTCTTACTGAAACATGAAATACAATTTCAGTGTCTGAAAGTTAAAGTATAGTAGTTGAAAAAAAAAGTTCTTTCAATTCCTTGGGCAGAGAGTTTGGCCCCTTAAGAGTGTAGCTTCTCCCTGTGGGCAGTGTTAATCTCATAGTCCTCGGTACATTATGCTTGAACTAGAATTGGCTATGCTTACCAGGAAACCATACAGTACTGTAATAATGGAAAAAAAAAATCTAAATAAGTAGCAAGCAAGAGAGCAGAATAAAACATGTATTTGGATACATGAATTATTTGCCCAGCAGTAGCACAACATAAACTTCTGTTCCCCCTCCCCCTTTGCCCCAGTGGTTGCAGGGTTGATATGTATGTCACTTTGCCCAGTATTGAAATATGAGGTCTTAAAATCTTCCAAAACTTTTTAAAAGTCGCCAAATTGAAGGAGCTTTAGGGAGAATTGAGAGATCTTTCACACGTTTGCAGATGGATGTCCTGCCTCATATGCAGTGAAATTGCACGTAGCTTCAATTTCTTGCTAAGTTTTTAAATTTGGCACTTTTCTTGTAATTTCAGCTGATTTAAGAGCTTATATTTCGATAACAGGGAGCACAAGCAAATAACTTTTACATTAAAAGAATGCCTCAATATGCTCTTTGGATTGCTACCTATTCAATATTTTTCATTATTACACTAGTCGTGTGGTTTTCTGTTTATGAAAATTTGCTGCAATTGAATTGTACCAATGAAATCTTCCATTGAATCTTTAAGCCCATTATTTGAATTTCTTCTTATATTGTTTTACATACAGGAAATATTTATTTTAGTACAACAATAAAACTAAAAAAGAAAAAAAAAAACAGTATGGTTTGTTTGAAATTTTCCACAGTGTCTAATATTTTGGCAGAAAAAAAAGAACATTTCCATGGGTGCTAGACCAGGGGATAAGAGCCTGCAGCCTAAAGGGTTCACTTAACTTTCTTGAATTTTTTAAACATTCAGTTTGCACGAATAGGTTCAGTCCCACAATGATGTTGAATTTATATGATTAATATTCAGTTTTTTTAAGAATGTTTACTTAAAAATAGTGAAATAAATGGAACACAATAACCTTTAAAACTGCTTTTGTGTCCTGTTGCTCATCTTCCAAACTTTATCTGGCATTTCAATTAGAGCACATATAGGTTTCCCATCTTTGTATTAAACCTTCATTGTTTCAATATACACGAAGGCCTTCCATGATGTAAGATTTAAATAATTCCACCGTATTTTGATTTTCGTAACATTGAAAACATTATTTCAAGTAGGGGTTCTCAAACAGTGGGCCGTGACCCTGAAGGGGGTTGAGGGATGTGTCCAGGGGGGTTGCAAGAAGTGGAAGAAGCATTTAAAGAAAATTAATATAATACTGTATTTTTATTTTAAAAAAAGGTACACATAAATCTTTTAATATACATACAAGTTGGTTTTTGTGTTCTTTTAGTTAGTGGGATACATGAGCTTGTTTGGAATTAACCCATTTTTTAATGTCTGGAATGAACTTTGTAACACACAAAATGTCATTTTCCACTGTCAAACGATTTCTTGATTTTGTTTTTAAGTTCATCATTATGGAGAATCCTTATCACAGTTGCAAGTTGTAGAAAATTTTTTTAGTGCGTGTAATGATAGAACTTGAAGGAGCGCAAGGTCAATAACTGTCATAAAACTACTGCAAGATTATAAAATCAGTAAGGTGCCTTATTATAAAATAATTAAAGAGACAAAAATTCATTTTTATTTTACTAGTTTCTTGTGTTTCTAATGATAAAACGTAACTATTTGTAGTTTTTAGTTATTTTTTTAGGGTTTAGACTGTTTAAATTTGGGGGGGGGGGGGGTCGCTAAATACTTAGTCTGAAAGTTTGAGAACCCGATTTAGAGTATTCAATTGGTAAAAAATATTCATTAGTCATTTACCTACTATATTACAGAAGAACCAAAAATATGAAAATAATTTTTACAACTGGAAACAAATCACGATTAATCATGTCTGACTACAACACATGATGTTAGATTCTCTCTTGAAAAGCAATGTATTGAATTGTACAGACAGCATTATTTGTTAAAACTATTAGAATGTCCAACTTATACTAAGATCAAAGTACATAAGTGACCCCTAATTGTGTTGCTATCTATTTGAAGTGTTGAAAAATCAAAAGAAAATAGTCAATTTTTTAAACTTTTCATTTGATAATTTAGTTGCTGAAAGCATATTACAATCAAATAAATTATCCTGTTGTTACTAACTCATATTTGTGTAAGCAATAATTTTTTAATCTAACTATTTTTTCTTTTGTAGGTGTGCTGGTGTTGTTTGTTCAAAAGTAGGGAAAACAGCTGCTTCTGCATTAGCTGGAGGGTTATTTATGTTTCAAGTTAGTATTTTCTAGTGTTAAGTTCATGCTTTCTTTTAAAATCTTTTGTTGAATGTTTTGCTCTTTCTAAATTTATTCTTAAATCTTTAAATATGAATATTATGTTATCAGGGCCCAATACAGGCTGATTTTGCTACCATTTTTCGGTACCTTCACAAAGATCTTGTTTTGAAATTGGTACTTTCACAAAAATTAAGTAATAAAATCAGTAGCTTCACAAAAACATCGAAAATTTCACAAAAATTCACATTTTAAAATATAAAATTTGTTTCTCTTGGTCTGTTGGTTTATAGGAACAATCACTTAAATAGCAACCTTTTTGTGGTATTTTAACTAATTTTTAGCTGTTTCTCGCCAAAGTGTATTTATGCAATATTATCGCAATCTTTTTTAACATGTTTTGGGGAACCGTTTTTCTCATAATTTCCAAAATTGTACACAGTACATAGCCCATTAAGCTGAAATTATGATGGTATTTTTGGTACTTCTTGGGTTTTTAGCTCCCCCCCTTCCCAAAAAACGAAACCTGTTAAAAATAATACTGGATGACATTTACACTTTTCGAACTAAAATTTCACTTGTTCTACTTCTCTTTTACAAAAATTAGGATGCCTCTAAAAGCTCACAAAAACAATGCTGATAAAAAAAAAACTTTCACAAAAATAAAATGATGCAATACTTTCACAAAAATAGGTAGCGAGAAAAAAATCCTGGATTGACCCCTGGTTATAGTTAATTTATATTTAAGTACAGTAGCCCCTCATCACATCGCGCCTTGATATATCACTCTTTTCTTCTATCTCCCAAAATGAAATATTAAAACCAAAAAAAAAAAAAACTTGCTTTAAGCTTGAAACCATTCAGACAGGTGTCATATTGACCCAAGTAGAAAAGAACATGCGCCCTCTCTGACTGCCTTTTAGTACAGAAAAGATTTGCTTGGTTACACAAATCAGGATTTGCATTTGAGAATAGAAGAATGATCTGGATGGGCGAAAGAGTTTTTCTGAAAACAATCGGGTTACTTTTCACATCCTTTCTATTGTAAATCGAAGGGATTAGAAAGTGTATAGGGAATAAGAGGGTATTTGAATGTTCACTCTTATCTTACTGTAGCTAACAAAGATCCTCTTCATTCGCCATTTGATATTTGTGCCTCTCTGACACTGAAGATTTACTTAAATTGAAATCTTGTTTAAATTTTAATACCCGTGATACTACATTCGTGAATTGCATTGAATCCATTTGAAAATTATGTCAAAAAAAAAAAAAAAAAAAAAAGCTAATTTACTTGTATGTTGTATGGATAACTATTTTTAATGACCTCGGTTATATGGCTCTTTTTCTTTGTCCCTATAACGAGGGGGTTGCAGTAATCATTAAATAAAAATATCTTTCTGTTATTTTCATCTATGTTAGGGAGAACAAAATCTTGTAAAAATATAGATATTTAATCTCACAAATGATCCTTGAGATTTTTTTGTCAGGTTTTGACTCTCCTTTCTAGGAAAACACTTGGTTTCTCTGCCTCTCATGGCACACTTCTTTTCTTTCATCAAATGCAAAATTTTGCAGAAATGATATGAGCTAGGTATATTATGATGAGTATCAAAATAAATAAATTATAAATATGTCTGACTAAAGTCTGGGAGTAACCGATTTGGTACAAGAAAATAAAGCACAAGCATATAATATAGACGTAAGCAGGGAGTTTTTTCCTGCATGACAACCCGCATAGATGAGCTACAAAGCTGTAAAGTTTCCACTGTTATAGTCATTATGGATGGCACTAGCTAGGGGGAGTGGATGGTTGTCTCTACTGCAAAGATCTTGCTCCAGCACCTCCAGTCATTGCAAAAATCTTGTTTTGTTAGACATTATTTATTTATATACATGAGATAATTTAGCAAAGAGTACCATACATTCCCTTGCAATTGCATGGACACCTTTCTATCACTTTTCAACAGGCAATTTTTTCTTACTTTATACTTGGAAGGCTTTTGGGGTTTTGTCCCACTCTTGTTGTAGGGGATTTGGATTGTTCTATGATTTTCTGCTTTATAGTAGTCATTAGCTGACTACCAAGACCCAATTTGGCTTTCTACGTTTGAGATTGTTAAATTATTTTTTAATAAATGTGGGAAAATCATTTCTCAACCAAAAAACTGCTGTGAATTCATCTGAATTTCTTTCAGTTTAGCAAGGTATTTCGATTATTTTACCAAAAACAATAGAAATACAAATACAAATGTGACGACCAGCAACAGGCTCTGGGCCCAGCTAGGCTGGTCCTAGTCAATTAATTAGTCCCCAATGAAGATCAATGGCCCTCTTAAAGCTATCCACTCCCTTGCTCATTACCGCTTCTTCCGGTAAGCTATTCCAAGTGCCCACGACCCTGCTAAAGTAGTAGTTTTTCCTGATTTCCAAGTTAGCCTGAGATTTAAATAGCTTAAAACAATGACCCCTTGTCCTGCTTTCCCCGCAAAAATTTAATCCATTTACATCTTTCATTTTGATAAATTTAAATAACTGAATCATGTCCCCTCTGACTCTCCTTTGCTCCAGGCTATACATGTTAAGCCTATTAAGTCTGGTATCATAATCTAAATCTGAGAGTCCCCTTACTAATTTAGTTACCCTTCTTTGAACCCTTTCCAATACAAAAATATCTTTCTTCAGATAAGGCGACCAAAACTGAACAGCATACTCCAAATGAGGTCTTACTAAACTCCTATATAAAGGCAGAAGAACTTTCTTAGATTTGTTTGAAATAGATCTATTGATGAACCCAAGCATTTTGTTGGCTTTGTTACTAGCAATACTGCACTGTTGACTAAACTTGAAGTCCTGATTTATAAAGACACCCAGATCCATAACATTTGCTGTCTGATTTATGACTGAACCCTGTAAACGATATCTCATACGCTTATTTCCATGACCTAAGTGTAGCACTTGACATTTCCCTACATTAACTGCCATACCCCATTTATCTGCCCACTTAGTAATATGATCTAAATCCTCTTGCAGCTGTTTTACTTGTTCTTCGTTTTCGACAATCCCCATAACTTTTACATCGTCAGCAAAACAATTCATGCTTCCAGAAATATTTTCATTGATGTCATTCATAAATATAATAAACAAAAGAGGCCCTAAAACTGATCCCTGAGGAACCCCACTTAAAACATCACTCCAATTAGAATGATTTCCTCTCACAACTACTCTTTGCTTCCTACCAGTAAGCCAATTTCTAACCCAAAGTAAAGTTTTTCCTCCTATTCCAATGTCAGCTAACTTGCTGAGAAGAGCAACATGCGGTACCTTGTCAAAAGCTTTTTGAAAATCAATATAAACAACATCCACACATTTTTTGTTATCTAAAGCTGAGGTAACCTTGTCGTAGAAATGCAATAAATTAGTAGTACAGGATTTACCTTTCCTAAAACCATACTGCAAACTAGTCAACAGACTATTAGTCTCTAAGAACATCATGATCTTAATTTTGATAAAAGTTTCGAAAATCTTACAAATCACCGAAGTCAAACTTACAGGTCTATAATTCCCAGCAATACCTTTAGACCCCTTCTTGAAGAGGGGCGTTATGTTAGCCAGCTTCCAGTCCTCTGGCACCGTCCCCGAGTTATAAGAAGCATTGAAAATATTCAAAATAACATCCACTAATTCCTCTGCACATTCAACTAAAATTTTTGGATAAATATTATCTGGTCCCGGAGCTTTAGTTGCTTTAATCTTTTTCAAATGAAATAAAACCTCCTCCCTGGAAAATACAAAATCCTCAAGCTGTATAATAGCTTGTGTCTTGTTAGTGTCAACTGTTGAGATACAGTTATCGTTAAACACACTGGAAAAAAAGTTATTTAGAACATTTACAATATCCCTATCGTTTTGGATTAAATTTCCATGCTCATCAACCAAAGGCCCAATTTGACTGTTTCGAGCTTTCCCAGAATTAGCGTAAGCAAAAAACCTCTTACGGTTCCCATCAATGTCATCTGCCAGCCTTTGCTCCAATTCCCTTTTCTGAATCCGTACCAAATACTTAAAATTTCGCCTTGCCTTACCATACTGGAGCCTCTCCGCACTCTGACCAGTTTCTTTAAACTTACGAAAAGTGGCTTGCTTATAATTAAGAGCTTCTTTAGTCTCCCTGGAGAACCACATAGGCCAAATTTTGGTACTAACACCTTTTCTCCTAAATGGAACATAGTCCCCAACGGTTTTAGCAAGTTTATCCTTAAATTCCGTCCACTGCTGATCTACGTCGCTATTTCCCAACCCTGACGAAAAAACCTCTTTCAAGCTCTGCCTAAGTGCAACAAAATCAGTGTTTCTGAAATTGGGCACAAACCTAAAATTATCATCTTTGCACACTTCAAATTTAACCCGGAACCTAATGCTGTTATGATCACTATCTCCAATATGCTCCCCTACACTCAACCCCTGAACAAAACTACCTATGTCACAAAAAACTAGATCCAAAATGGCCTCCTCTCGAGTTCCCTGAGTTACAACTTGATCTAAGAAACAGTCACCAATTACTTTTAAAAATTCCTCTTCTTTGCCATTACCAGGATAAAAATTATTCCAATCAATACCCGGAAAATTGAAATCCCCCATTATGATAACGGATCCCTTACTGGATATGTCACTAATAATACGGTACATCTGTTCATCTTGTCCCTGGTTTGAATTAGGTGGCCTATAAATGTTTCCAAAGCGTAGCTTTTTGCCCTTACTGCTCATCAACTCCAGCCAAACCATATCAATATCAGTAGGCTTATCATTTATGACCAATTCATTGCAAATAAAATTGTCTCTAACATAAAATAAAACCCCACCACCTCTTTTACCTACTCTATCCTGTCTGAACAAATTATACCCAGCAATATGTAATAACTGTGCATCAGATTCGGTAGCCCATGTCTCTGTAATTCCAATAACATCCAACTTCTCATCCATAACTATGCTTTTCAATTCATCCATCTTGTTCCTAATACTGCGAGCATTGGTATAGAAAACTTTAAGCATGCCTAAGTTGCTTTTATTTAACACCCTGAAATTTCCTAAATTACAATTGTTAACATTACTACTCTTGTTCGTCACTTTATTTCCATTTCTAGCAATACCCAAAAAAATTTCATTCTCACGATACCTGATGCTTGAACCATGCCCCCCATTCCAACTTAGTTTTTTGACTCCGAAGCCCTTAAAATTAATCCACTAACCATTTTGACCCCTGTAGAGCTCAGATGCAGGCCATCCCTAGCAATCCAATCCCGTTTACAATGACTCCATACATCAATGAACCTGATACTGCGCTTTTCGCAAATTGACTTCAGTAGCAAGTTCATACACCTCGCACGTTGATTTAGCCAGCTCCTATGCACTCCATACCTGGGAAGCAAACCAACCACTTGGACATTCGTCGAAAAGCTGGTTGCTTTATCCAACAGGGATTCCCATTCCCTAGAAAACTCCTCATTTTTACTGTGGCCTACATCATTTGTTCCCACCCACAAAGTAACCATGTCCTCCTTATTCAATACTCCCTTCTTTTCAGCAACCATATTAACGTCTTTTACCCGAGCCCCTGGTAAACAACACCTAGCCACCTTACGCTTTACTCTCCCAACTGTGTTACCCACCTCCCTTACCATAGAGTCCCCCAAAATTACACCCTTAGTTTCCCAATCTAACTCCTCATTTGAAACTTCCCCCTGAATCTCTGAAACATTTATACCCTCTATTTCTATTTTTTAAAGCAATTGATAAGATAATTTTCTTTTGATGTTTTTTATTAAGAAGTTCTAACGTTAGAATAAATTGTTTTTTTTTTCTTTTTGTAGATGCACCTATCAGTAAGTTGTGTATTAGATGCATGTTAAAAGAACTAATCTGAAAAACATTACTCAAGTATAAGCATGGGAAAAAAACAAAAAATGAAAGTGTTTATTAAATGAATGTCTTCAAAGAGTGCACTTTAAAATTGTGTTTGAAAAAATGAAATTTCAATTCATGTCAGAGAAATATGGAGAAGGCCACAAATGTTACCAACAGACAATGTGTTCAAATCCTGTATCTAAACAAGATTTTCATGTTCTTTCAAATAAGTTTCAACAGTTTATTTAGTTTCTTCTTTAAAGAAACATTTGAGGGCTTATTCATTTCTGAAGTCATTAAGGTGTCATTTGTGAAGAATCCGCAGAAGTGAAGAATCCTTTTCATTTGTAAATTTTCTATGCATTGCATTATCATTAGTAATTAGCATTAAATTATCTTTATTTATATTTCAAATAAAGTCTTGCTTTTACAATTTAGGTTGCACAGCACCAAGGTTACATTAAAGTAAATTGGAATAAAGTGAATAAAGACTTAGAAAAAGCAAAAAAGAAACTTGATAAGCATTCTACTAAAGAATTACCGTGGTTTCTTGAAGAAGTAAGTATAATTATTGCTCTATTTATTTAGAGGATTTTTTAAAAATACTCTTTCATTTAATAATCACAATATAGGTATATGTTTAAATTATCATTCGAAAATTGAAGCAAAGTGTTTTGTGATAGGAGTAAAGGGGGGGGGGGTCTATTATACATTTCAAATTTATCAGTAAAGCAGGACTTAGGAAAATACCCTAGATTTACAATTATTTTAAGCCATTTGTGCTAGCAGTCACAATGGGCCATAGCAATGCCTAATTGGTGTCCAATTGAAGGAATTAACAGTTCTTCATAGTGGAATATCTGCCTACTTATTTTATTATTATTTTTTTTTCAAAAGAACAGAGTTGCTAAACTTCACTACTTTCAAATTAATTCAACTTTTAATGTAATATAAGTAGAACATGTTTTGTGTGGTTGAAATCATTTTTAGAAATTCTTGTCACAAATTGTAAAATTAATATCAGGGTTCGTACAGGTCATGGAAATCCTAGAAAGTCATGGAAAAAAGATAAACAAATTTCAGACCTTTAAAAGTCATGGAAATTTATTTAAAGTTATGGAAAATGTCTTGGGAAGTAAGAAAGTAACAATAACTAAAAGAGCGCTAGAAATATTGAGTGATTTGTAATATTGCATATGAATTGAATGATCTCAAAAACAAATCAGAGTTTTCGAATCCAATTTCATCCACTTCTGTAACAGCCGCTCACCTTTTTTTTGTGATGTGATTTTACTACTGGAACATCACTAATTTTGAACTCACCATTATTTTCAGTACTTCTTATATTTATATTCTGTAGTAGTGGACTTGCACGTTCTTGATTTTGCCACGCCCTATAAAAGGTGTTATTCAATTGCATCCGAGTTCGTTTCAACTACTTGTAAAAAGTTCATTATTAAATTTATCAGAGTTTATTTTATCTTTACATGTTGAAGGCTTTAAAATAGTCAGGCAATAGAAAGAAATAGGGGAATTCCAATACTCTAAAACAGTAGTTTCAACATACAGTTCGCAAAACTGATCCTTTTGGCTAGCTGAAATATCTGGTTTGAAAAAATGAATTGACTGAAAAAAGTGGCTTTACTTTAATGATGAAATATTCTGCCCAGTTACATGGGTGATTAGATGCCCTATTGACATCAAATGACAATGTTTTTATGAATGAAATCTATTATTTTAAACTTAGTGATGACTTATTCAATTTTTGTCCTATTCATTACTATTGTGCTCTATTTATTAAATATTTATTAGACATTTAAACATCAGTGTATTGCATTCACTAAATTTTTATTTTACTTGAACTTATTTGATGAAGACAAACAAGAATAATTTATTACTTTCAGCAGTATGCACTGATATTTTTTCAGTCACAAGTAAGTGCTCTAATGAGGTAGTAGCACTCACGCAAAAGGTTTTTCTAATGCCCATTTCCAAAAATTGGCAAGTTTGACATTAAATAGTACTGTTCTCTTTGTGTAACAAGGTCATGAAAATTTTTATGAAGTCATGAAAAAGTCATGGAAATTTTTTATCAAAATTGAGTATGAACCCTGTAATATTAAAAAAAGAACTATATCTTCTATTTCAATAAAATATTAATCTGGAGCAGCTTTTACATCAATATCTAAAATTTCAATTCAGAATACTGAAAAGTGTTTTTCCCTTTTATGTAATAAACTTGCACTGTAATTAGTTTTGAACTTCAGTTTGTCTATTTGATTTTTTTGTAGAAATAATTACAAAAAATTTTCCAGGCTAAAAGTTTCCTGCACGAATACAAGTTCCTTGTCACAGGATTTGGTGGTGGTTTTCTCCTTGGTATTGCTATGTTTTAGCTTTAATGTTCAAACAATGTACTTATATTTTACCAGATGTTCTAATATTGTCAGTATATAGTGTGTTATAATGAAATAAATAAGATTTTTAAAAAATGTTTTCTTTCCTAGCCTCATTTCCATTTATCATTAATGTGATTCTGGGTAAAGCTTATACTACAGGGTGGCGACAGGAACAGGAAAAAAAAGTTCCCTGACTTTTCCCTGATTAAGTTCACCAAATTTCCCTGATTTACGATACCAATGATAATGGTTTCCTTTCTTTGCCCTACTGAAAGGCATTTCATATTAAATAAAATGCAGCGTTTAAAACGGTTTAAGCTGTTAATTAAAATAATTTTTGAAAAGATGCTCCTTTTTTTGGTAAAAATAGTTATTAAATTATCGACCGAGAAATAGTATAGGAAATCTAAAACAAATACTTCACTTCCAGGAACCAGTTAACATAAGAATTCTAAGAGAACTTATTAAAACCACTCTTAAAGACATATCTAATCATGATAAAACTAAAAAATTTAAATGGAAATAATCTTGAACTGAACTTTCAAGTAGTATAATTGTTACTGCAAGAGTAGCAAATGATAGTTAATGTATAGAAGTAATGTAGTTTTACTAACGTAAAAAATACTGCACCGTGTGCAGGTAAACGGCAGTATTTGCAGAAATTAGTTTTCAAGATATTTGATAATCTGAAGTAACAGGGAATAATAACATGGCAAAACAAAAAAAAAGTCAAAATTAATTTTAGCAATTAAATTAAAAATGCCAAGTGATAACTTTAAAGATTTTTTCAACATTAATTTAAAAAATAAAAATCCTTTCTTGAAATCGTGATATATTAGTATGCTAATTACTTCAAGACAATAATAAGTAAAAGCAAGGGAGCAAAGTCATTAATGACGGCTTTCTCTTTGCCTGTTGGGTTGTTTATTTTACATAGCATGGAATGCGTGAAGGAAAATTCAAGCTAAGTAAAATAAACATCTTTACAGACACAGAATCAATCTTAAAAAGCTCATCCTAAGATTGAATACTTTGACCTTGAGGAAAAAAGATGCACAAATATTCAGCAATGTATAATCGTACCTCATTAATTTTACTTTCTTAAAACAAATAATTGGCGAAAAATTCGTAGGGAACCAAAGTATTTCCTTTTGCAAGGAAAAAAAAATTTTTTTTTCTTCATTTGATCAATTTTCCCTGATTTTTTCAAAATTCCCTGATATTTCCCTGAGTGATAAAGTTCCCTGACTTTTCCCTGATCTCCCTGATTTCCCTGATCTGTCGCCACCCTGTACTAAGATTATGCTAATAACATTTAAAATCTCTATTTTGCGATAAAATAGTTCTCCAAACAACTCTCTCTGCATTAGTCATTCTATTTGGTCAGATGAGACATTTTTACACAAATTTTATTTTATTCCTGATCTTTTGGTCTTTTAATATTAACTTTGGCTTGATTGACTTTGACTATAATTAACTTTGGCTTTTAATTTTCATATATTTGAATAAGGAACCATCATGTTCCATTAAAAAGTATCAACTTCTTATTTTTATTTATTTTTTTTTTTTAAGGATTTGTATGTGTGGTGTGGTCTTCACCACACAGTTTACAAGTAACACTTAGAACAGTGTTAATATTCTAAATTTTTTACCCTGTCATTCTTGAATGTTATTTTTTGACTGCTTAAATCCACGAAAAGTTATTAAAAAAATTAACATTGGGGGATAACATGCTGTAGGAGATGAAGAAATCAAATTTCTTTTGGAATATGTAACATGACTTGCCTGTAGGGTTTTTGTATCGAAATGTTATTTATATATCTTCACTTTTTTTTTTTTTGCTTTTGCAGAAGAACAACAAATGGTGCATTGACTGTATGCTCACTGATATACAAAGAATCGTTCTTTCACATCTCATTTTCAAATTTTGCTGATGAAACATCAATGTGCAGTTTAGATGCTTCTGCTTTTAATTAACAGATATTTGTTAAAACTACAGTGTGTTTTAAATCACTGCCATCAGTACCAATAATCAAAAGTTTTCTCCACAGCAGCCATCAATCACTTCAAATACATTGTTCTAACATTATTTAATTTTTATAACATCAATTGCTGTTTTTTTTTAATGCTCTATGTATTTAACATATGAAAAATTAACATAGTTTGGCTCAAGATATCACATGAAGCTGATTTCAAAATACATTAGCAGGAGCCAAACAACTGCCATAGGCTGCTGCTTAGCATAAAAAGGTTAACCAGCTGGTTGCTGTAGGCAGTTTATTCTTGATGGAAAATAATACAAACATTGATATCCAAACTTACATGTTTTATTTTCAGTGTTACAATGTAGCAATTTCTTGCATTAATATTTACTCTTTTTTAAGATTTGATAAAGATTTACAGACAAAAACTTAAGACAGACAATCATTAATAGTAATTTTGTTATTACAATCGAAACCGGTGATAGTGTGATTTTGGTAACAGCCAAACTTTTTCATCCCATCAGAAATCTCATCGTCTAGAAAACAATGATATTTTAGATGATGACCTTGGTTACTGAGAACAAAATACACTGGACTACATATCTTCCATGACATTCTAATTTTTAGCATGAACGTTTTTGTATTACCATGTGCTATCACATGTGGCAATTGAAGCAGCAGAAAGACTTAGCTGTATTTTTTCTCAAAACATTTACAAGTGCAATAGTGTTTCACAACAACAATGTCCAACCCTACGTAGATGGGAGATAATAAATTCTCTCTATAGGTTCTTTGAACCTGTTTTGCAACATTGGCACTGGGAAAATAAATTCTTCAAGCAAGTATTGAGCGGGATGAGTGTAGAATGAAATGACATGCAAACTGATTATATTGTTCTCAGCCATTTCTTCCATGCCTTGAATGAGGAAAACGGTAATGGTATTATGGTCTTATGAAAAGATTTTTCCTCTGAGAGAATGTTCAGATTTTAAATTTATTGGCTAAAGAGAAGAAAAAATCCAGAAATAAAAAGTTTAATTTACTGTCAAGAAAGATAGGTAAAATAACAAATTTATTGGACACCAAGATTAATTAGGGTGAGGGAAAAAATAAAATTTGAAATTATTTCTGCTTTGAAATTATGCTATGGTGGAATAAATCAAACCTTTACTTTGGGAGAGGAAATTTAATTAACTTTTCAGCTGATGCAATAATTTATTCCATTACATTTATTTTGTAAGGTTTAAAATATACATTTCCATTAGGAATTTGCATTCTTCTTACACACCTTACACAATGTTTACTTGCCAAACCTTGGTTATGAAGTCATATTATGACATAAGTATTATTTTACATTTGTGGAGTTCAAGATTATAAAATAAAACTCTTCTCATATTATTTAAAAAATCCACATGTGGAATTTAAATTTGCATTTAGTAAAAATCCCAATGAAAAATATTAACTATTTCTTACATACACATTTCACTTATTTTCATTCATTTAAAGCCTCAAATTACAAGAAAACTGTTGACGGATGATTTTAGGGGAGAGCTTTCTTTGGGAGAGCAAAAGAAGTTAGTAAAATTGGAAAACTAGGAAGTCAATTCATGACAAAAAGTTGGGGTATGTTGAAATAGAGCAATGAGTGACTAAACGGGCGCATTCTAAGAGCTACCTGTTAGTTGATCGCATATGAAAACATTCTATGGACACTCGCCGCTGATGTCATCAAATAACCAACCGATTGCTCTAATCCAATATACCCTTAATGATCACAATGAATGCAATTGTGCACGAGCTGTCATCTATAAAGATTCTATCTCACCAAAAAAAAAAAAAAATTTCATCATTTTGTTAATATGTATTTTTAAAACATAAAAATAGCAGATACTGATATAAAAATGCAATTAGAGAACCAAAAGATTTAAATGAACCAGAAGAAATACTTTATCAAGTTGATTCACTTAAATCATATTTAATAAAAATGCCTGCGGAAAATTGATTTGATTTTATTGGAACCCCATATTTAATATTTCATAAGTGTAAAAATAATATTTTGTTGACTTTCAAAGTAGTTTAAATCTATTTGAGGTCATCAAAAGTATAAATTTCTTTGAAAAAATACATGAAGAAGGATCACCTCATAAAGCAAAATTAATTTAATATTTAAAAAAAGCATAAAATGAGCATATTAAAACTTACATCAATATTTTTCAAACAGCCTTAAATAACCCTGAAATATTTTTATACAGTAGAGAACCAATTATCCGGGAAGTTCGGGACCATAGCTATCCCGGATATCTGAATTTCCCGGTTTTCTGGATCGCTAAAAAGAGCTTTTGGCCGATTGTTTATAAAACTTAAATTACTATAATAAATAGTAATACATATTAAAATAAGAAGAAAACAGTTCAGAAATACTTATCAATATCGAAACATTAAAAACTACAAATGAGAGAATAATTTAAACACCAAAAACCATAAGTTATTTAATACGACCGGAGACCCTCACACTCATTTTGAAAAGGAAAGAAAAACACCAATTTTCGATGTTTTAAAATGAAAGAGAATGAAGGGAAGGGCAAGAAACAAGTTTTTGAACGTAAATGTGCGATTCTTCTACTATAGTGTATGAGAGAATTTGTTTTCATGAACGCGTTTTTTTTTTTTTCACTTTTTTGTAAAGGTTTGACGTTAGCGATCATTGATAACTATTGCTTTTGCATTAAGTTAATACCAATTGAAAATTTAATTTATGAGTTCCTGCAGCCTTATTACAGTCTTGCGTTTGACGATTTCTAGATTCCACCATCAGCTACCCGAAAAATTCGAGAATCGCAGCGTTTCACGCGCTTTTGCGACGTCACTTCCGCCCTAAATGGTTTTAATTAAAGGCCATTCAACAAAATATTGCATTATAATGTGACAATATTCATGTCTTTAGTTTTCAGTTGGAATGAAACACAAAAATTTCAGGCTTATGTGTGTACTTTTTAGTTCAAGAAAATATTTCAGAAACTTTCCCCTGCGTTAAAGACAAACCTTTGAAGTTCATTTTTGTAAACATTTTCCCGAGTTATAGATGAGTAATATGGTATTTATTAAGAAACCGCTCATTTAATTTTAGGTATTTCAAAAAAAATGCTTAGTTTTTCAAAAATTGCCGAAAATGCGCATTTTTTAAAAAAAATAGCGGGAAAATCGGCAAAAGGTTGCCGGTTTTCTGGTTCCCGGATAAAAGGTTCTGCACTGTACAATATAAAATGGACATTTACCACTTGGAAACAAAATGGCTCACAAATAATATGCCTATTTTCAAGGTAAGCTATGTTTATTTCAGATTTTTTTTTAAATTTGGACAACATACATTACAGTAATTGTAGTTTACTTTAATATAATACATTTTAAAATTTTATCAGTGTATTAATACAATACAGTTTATTATTATTGTTTTATGCCTAAAAGAAAAGATAAAAAAATACTTATCGACGAATTCAGTTAAGATCAAAGTTGATAGATTGGTTTTTAAGCTTTTGCATTCAGATTTCCAGTCACTGTTGAAGGAGCTCTTAGAAAGAGCTTCTTCAACCTTTAGGTGAAGTTTAGGAATTTTTCAGGATTAGTAAGTTGTTCGTAAAATAGTGAGCGTTTATGAATTACAAGTTTCTAAAATTGAGTATTATCTGTATTAGGAGAGCTATAATTTTAAATATTCAAGTTTTTCACAAGTTTTGGTGTTAAAAGTATTATTTTCTATGTTCATACATGTGTAGTTGTATGTATTTTAACTCAATAATTCACTTTCAAATACCCTTAAAAGCATTGTGATTGAGATTTTGAAAATATGCAGTAAAAAATTTAGTCATTTATAAAGATGAGCAGTTCAATAGAAATAATTTAATAACATTAAAAACAGAAAATAATGGTTTCAAACAATCATCTGTTAAATGTAACAAGAGTAAATCCAGCAAAAAGTGTTTGTAGGGCGACAAAAACTAGTAAAATAATTGATATAATTAAATCAATCATTAGAACATAAGTTTGCCAATATAAAAAATACGTTACTCCACATGCCACTGGAACTGTTAGTAATAAGGAGAGAACAATTGAGAGCATTCTTTTGGTCAAGTTGCCTTTCCGTGCTGGAAAAAAAAAGAATTTGACATGATTTTGTATTTAACATAAGCATTCTAAAAGTATCAATTAAAACACTAATAGATTTGAAAGAAACGGCAATCACCTTTTACAAATACAGGGAAACCTTGTTAGAATTATTTATGTAAATTAGATCTGCACACGTGAACTAGTTTATATACTGTAACCGCACCTAATGTGAATCTTGATCATTTATTGAATTTCTGAAATTTGCCAGTTATATAGATAAGTTGTAGTAGTGCATGAAGCTACGAGAAATGTCGTGTCAACTAATAAAGAATTAACTTGAATGCATTTGTGAATTACTCAATAGTTATCATGAAACTTGACTACTTGAAATTAAATTATATCATTTTTGGCGCCCAACGTGGGGCACGAATTCGAATGGAATAAATAAAGTTCAGAACAGTAGAAGTTGTAATTTGGAAGCAGGCGTATTGTTGAAAAACGCTGTCTTGAAGTATCGAATGAAGATTGAAATATCGCATTAAGTTGAATTTGACAACGGAATGAATAGATTTGTACATCATGGCAGTTTTCGTCCGTTCGATAAAATTACACCTACAGAATTTTCTATCGTCTGGATAGTACTGGTGTGTGCGAGTTTTTTCATAAAGGTAAGCGATTAAAAATGTCAGTAGAAGGTAATATAGTAAAGACAGCTGCTGAACTTAATAAATTTAAAGCTGCTAGAAAAACAATTCGGATTGCAGTAACTAAACTTGTAAATTGTATAGAATCAGGTCTGCAAAGTGAAACTTT
The DNA here is from genome assembly GCF_026930045.1 of Uloborus diversus. Lineage (NCBI taxonomy): Eukaryota > Metazoa > Arthropoda > Arachnida > Araneae > Uloboridae > Uloborus > Uloborus diversus. The sequence continues at coordinate 125,288,305 of NC_072740.1, forward strand.
TGATAAAAATGCAATTGAGGAAAATTTATTTTTGCTTAATGCTAAAGAATCAGAGTTAAAAATTCTTAATGAGCAGATATTTAATTGTTTTTTCGGGGAGGAAGCTGAAATAGAAAAGGAATATAGTTCCGTGTTAGAGTATGAGGAAAAAATTAGTTTATGTCAATTTAGAACTAAAAAGAAATTAGATTCTATTTCAAATGCTGTACAAAATCAATCCACTGGTGACCACATTGTTTCATGCAAAAATGAGGTAAAAAATAACATTCGTTTGCCTAAGATTTCAATTTCTAAATATTACGGAGATCCAAGCCATTTTTTGGAATTTTTTAATTCGTTTGAAAATGCTATCGGGAATAATTCTGAATTATCAAAGATTGAAAAATTTACTTATTTGAAATCGTTATTAGGAGGAGCTGCGTTAAATGCAATATCTGGGTTCTCACTTTCAGATGAGAATTATGACGCTTGTATAGGTTTGATTAAAGAAAGGTTTGGACACGTAGATTTAGTTATTTCTTCCCACATGAATAATCTTCTTAATTTGGATCCTGTAAAGTATTCGTCTAATGTAAAAGCTTTAAGAACACTTTACGATTCTTGTGAAATAAACATAAGAAGTCTGAACTCATTGGGGATTGTTTCAGAATCGTATGGGAGTCTATTAGGACCAATTATTTTAAAATTGTTGCCTGATGATATGAATTTAGAATTTAATAGAAAACGTAATTCGAAAAAACAGTATAACGTCACAGAACTTTTGGATTTCATTAGATTAGAGGTAGAAAGTTTGGAAGCCTCGAATGTAATTATAAATTCAAAGAAAAGGAAATCAAATAGTGAGTTTGCGCAGAATAAAAATAATTACTCTAGAAGTGTTCCCACAACTCCGGCGCTAACCACAATGACTAATTCATACTGCTATTATTGTAATGAAAATACTCATGATGTTAGAAAATGTGAGAAAACAAATGAACAAAAAAGGATGATTCTAAAGAATCAAGGGCGTTGTTATAAATGTTTTAGAAAAGGGCACGTTTCGTTTAAATGTAGGGTAAAAATTCCACCTTGCAAAGTTTGTAACAGTGTAAATTACAATAAATTGTTCTGTAGGAAAATTGTTTCAGATTCTGGAGATAAAGAAAATGCGATTGCATCTTTGTCGCTGAATTCAAAGACAATTTCTGAAACTGCTGATAAAGGTATATATCTGCAAACTTGTACTGTTCATGTTTCAGATAAAAATAGCTTGTTAAGTCGAATCACGCGCATTTTGCTTGATTCAGGATCACAAAAAACGTTCATTAAATCAGAATTAGCAAAGGAATTAAAATTAAAATGTATAAGAAGGGAAAAACTGTACATATATTCTTTTGGATACATTAAGGGTAAATTGAAAGAATATGATGTTGTCGAAGTTAAACTAAAAGGTATGCATGAACCTAATAGTTGTATAACAATTGAAGCCCTTGTAACAGATACAATTTCTGGAACGCTTATAAAAGTACCCTCGAGAAGTATTTTAGAAATGTTGAAAACGGAAAATTTACAATTAGCTGATAATGGCGAGTCCTCTGAAATAGAATTATTGCTGGGTTCTGATTCGTGTTGGGAAGTACAAACAGGGCAAAAGAAACGAATTAGTAAAAGGTTATTTGCAGTTTCTTCATTGTTTGGGTGGTCGTTAGTTGGAGCTTTCGGGGAAAATCAATCTAGTGCTTCTATGTTTACAATTGGTGCTACGCAATGTGATAGCGAGGATCATAGCTCAATTAATGATAGTTTGAGAAAATTTTGGGCTTTAGATCATATGGGTTTGGAGGAAAAAGATGATAAAAACGATGAATTGGTCATAAAAAAGTTTGAAAGTGAATTGAATTTTAAAAATGGGAGATATGAAGCTGGTTTGTTATGGAAGTCAAATCATGAACATTTGGCTAGTAACTTTGAAAATGCTAAACTGCATCTTATGCATTTATCTAACAAATTAATTAATGATGAGTGGCTTAGGGAAAATTATGATAGTATCATAAATGATCAGTTAAGGAACAAAATAATTGAAGAATGTGGCGTTGAAAGTCACGATGGTAATACAATGTACTACATGCCGCATTCTCCGGTCGTAAGAAAAAATGCGTCAAAAACTAAAGTCCGTATAGTGTATGATGCGTCATCAAAAGTTAATGATGAGGTATCTTTAAACCAATGTTTGATACCTGGCCCAAATTTAAACCCTTCAATTTTAGATTTGATATTGTGTTTCAGGCAGTTTAAATATGCATTTTCGGCAGATATCGAAAAAGCCTTTCATCAAATTGGGATTGTAGAAACTGATAGGGACGCATTGCGATTTTTGTATTTTGACAATGAATTAAATATAAAACATTATCGTATGACTCGTGCTCCGTTTGGAGTTGCTTGTAGCAGTTTTATTCTCGCATGTACTATAAAACATCACATAAAGAAATTGTCAGTGGAAAATCCAGAGATTTTTAAGATGTTAAATGATTTTATTTATGTAGATGACATTTTTTACGGTTCAGATTCCGTAGAACATGCCTTCAAGTTAAGCACTGAAGCTTATAACGTACTTAAAGAAGCGGGAATGAATTTGCGTCAATTTAGTACAAATTCAGAAGAGCTTGAAAAAATCTGGGATAAGAATGGAATTGTTGAGGTACAAAAAGAGCACAATGATACCTTAAAGGTACTAGGACTTAACTGGTGTAATAGTAAAGATGTATTGTTTTTAAATATAGATAAGTTGTCTGAAACACTAAATAAATGTAGAATAATCACAAAAAGAAACATATTAAAAGTAACCGCTTCTATTTTTGATCCGGTAGGATTTATTTCACCTTTTGTATTGAGAGCGAAATTAATAATGCAAAATCTTTGGCAGTTGGGTTTAGAACTTGACGATGAAGTTCCAATTGAATGCAAACAAATGTGGTCTGAGTGGTGCGATGAAATAGAAACTCTAAAGAAATTCGAAATTTGCCGCGAATATTTTCCTTGCGAACTAAATCGTAATAAGAATAAAGAATTGCATATATTTGGTGATGCATCAATAAAAGCTTACGGTTCAGTAGCGTATTTAAGATCGGTTGAGGACTGTACTGTAGCATTTGTTATGGCAAAATCTAAAATTGCGCCGATTAAACAAAAACTCACACTACCAAGACTAGAATTGTTAGCTGCATTAACGACATCAAAACTCGCAAAGTATCTAAAAGATTTGTTTTCCATTCAAGAAGAAAACATTTACTTGTGGACTGATAGTCAGATTGTAATACATTGGATTTGAAGTGTCCTGAGCGATGGAAATTATTTGTCAAGAATAGAGTATCCGAAATACAATCTTTAACAAAATTTAATGCATGGGGACATTGCAGTGGATCCGACAATCCGAGTGATATATTGTCACGTGGGTGTTCTGCTGAACATTTATTGTCATCAAAATTATGGAAATCCGGACCAGATTGGTTGTCCGAATCAAAAAACAATTGGCCCAAGAAAATGCCATTGACATCTGGGCTTTCTGATGTGGAGCTAGAAAAGAAGAAATGTGTTGCTGAAAATACAGTTCTACCTTCTGTTGCGGTGAATTCTGACAGTCTTCTGAATCTTGAAAAGTATAGTAAACTAAGTCGAGCTGTTAGGGTGACCGCATGGATACAAAGATTTATTTATAATGTAAGGTGTAAAGCTGACAAGAAAAAAGGTCCCTTAAGAGCTGAAGAACTTTTCGCTGCAGAGTTAAGTTTGATAAAGGAAATTCAACATGAGCATTTTAGTGACGAAATTACTTGTTTAAAACAAGAACATCAAATTAGTAGAAATTCTAAAATTCGTGAATTGAATCCATTCCTCAGTGAAGACGGGATATTGTTAGTAGGAGGCCGACTACAAAATTCGACTTTGAGTTTTTATGAAAAACATCCAATTATTATTCCACAAAAACTCATTTTACTGAAATCTTGGTGCGAGATGCACATGAAAAAGTTTTCCATTCGGGAATTGCAGGTACTCTTGGGTACCTTCGGGAAAAATATTGGATAGTTAGAGGACGGCAGAACGTGAAACGTATTATAAGAAAATGTATCATCTGCCAGCGGTTTAATTCCAGACCAATGCAGCAAGACATAGCCCCTTTGCCATCTGCCAGAATCGAAAAATCAAATCCGTTCGATGTAATCGGCGTGGACTATGCTGGACCTCTGTTTGTTAAAAACGAAGATACGAAGTATTACATTCTTCTGATTACCTGTGCGGTGACTAGAGGTATTCATCTGGAATTAACTAAAAACTTGACTACGGAATCTTTCTTGCAAGCTTTCCGTAGATTCGTGTCAAGAAAAGGATTATGCTCTGTTATCTATTCTGATAATGCAAGAACATTCAAGGCAGCTGATGCAGAACTTAAAAAGATGTGGCAAGTATTAAGTCATCCTGACGTAAAGAACTTTTATGCCGCAAAAGGTATACAGTGGAGATACATCGTAGAAAAAGAAGCATGGTGGGGTGGCTTCTATGAGAGACTTGTACGATCAGTTAAGACTATGCTAAGAAAAACACTTGGTTGCTCCTCACTGCATGCCGACGAGTTGGAAACTCTTTTGATTGAAATAGAATCGGTGATAAACCACAGACCTCTGACGTACATTGAGGATGATCAACATGAATACCAGGTATTATCACCTGCTCATTTTCTTTTAGGAAATAAACCATTAAATTTGCCTCCAGTGAAATATACAGACTTTGTGCCTACTAGTAATAGGAAAATTATGTGTAAAATGTATCAATATCGTGAAAGACTTTTAAATAGATTTTGGAAGTTGTTCTACAAAGACTATTTGTTGCAATTAAAATCGGTAAACGGTGCGAAAAACCACAAAACTAAAACAGAACTAAACGTGAATGATATTGTTGTAATAAGAGAAGAACTTTTACCGCGTAACATGTGGAGATTAGGAAAGGTTATTAAGACTTTTACTGGAAGAGATGGATTAATTCGCAGTTGCGAAATTAAAACGGAAAGAGGCATATTAAAAAGGCCAGTTCAGTTGCTGGTTAAGTTAGAATGTGAATGAGTTGTTACATGTATTTAAAATTGTAAATTATTGTGATTATTTGTTTTTAATTGTTGTATAAAGTTAAAAGTTTACTAATATTTGATATTCTTACTAGCAAGTTTATGCTATAAAAAAATGTTTACTAATATTGTTGTTTAAACTAAATTTTGAACTTTTTTCAATTTCGTTAATTTGAATTGTTTGATAAATTCTGATAAAATTTGAAAAATTTTAAATGTAAAAAATTTCTTTATTTAAAGTTATTTTTTGAAGGTATTTTGAGATATTTCTGAGAAGTTTGGTAAGTAATTCTTTGAAGAAAAAAAAAGACAATTGAAATTGTTTAAAAATATTTGAATTTGATTTTTGAGTATCTTGAAGCTCTAATATGAAAGTTATTGGGTTCTTGGTGTTCTGAACATTCTGTTCAGCCGGGCCCAGTGTGTTAGAATTATTTATGTAAATTAGATCTGCACACGTGAACTAGTTTTATATACTGTAACCGCACCTAATGCGAATCTTGATCATTTATTGAATTTCTGAAATTTGCCAGTTATATAGATAAGTTGTAGTAGTGCATGAAGCTACGAGAAATGTCGTGTCAACTAATAAAGAATTAACTTGAATGCATTTGTGAATTACTCAATAGTTATCATGAAACTTGACTACTTGAAATTAAATTATATCAAACCTCTTTGGGGCAGACATAAATGGGACAAACATTTTTATAGATAAAAAAGGAGTGTCTGCAGGACAGGAGTTTTATAATTTACATTTAATTATTTAACTTTTACCATATATTTATTATTTACTATATTATACACTTTAACATCTGCATAACCTTTAATTTACTAGTTATTTAAAAATATATACATAATAATCAACCCTTATTTTATCAGTTTGCTTTTCTGAACCCTGCCTGATGCACTATCGACTGCAAACTTTCAGATTCATCATTGTTACAAAATTCCACTCTGACATGTTCTCTTTTGAATCTAATGCGCTAGTTTTAAGTTTAATTCTCTTCCAAGCATACTTAACCCAGTTGATTGCATCCAAAATATCAACAATTTTGCGCAATTTGCTGCGAGTTTTAGCATTTTTCATCTCATGATCAAATTTTTTAGCCTAGCTGCCGGTAATGAATTTTGAAGGCTTAATTTCAGCTTCCACAGGTTGAAATTTTGCCATTATGCATGCAACAAGAGGATGGTCTCTTCTTAAATTTTTAAATGAATGATGTCTTTCAAATAGGAAGTTGCATTGACAATGAAGAAAAACAGTATGCCTCTCTAGCAAACTTTCTCTCCAAAGTCACAAGCCAATCTGACATAATACTCAGGGCCGGATTTGGAAGTGTGGAGGCCCCGGGGCAATGAAGGAGTGGCGACCCCTAATCAGGGTTCGAAAAAATCATATTTTCGAAAATATCCGATACTTGGATATATATATGAATATTTTGATATATATGTATATATCTGATATTTTCGATCAGCACTTTAATAGTAAATACATCCTCAAGTTACTGCTTTTTATTTTTTTTATATTATTATTATTTTTATTTATAGCGGAGAAAAAACGTAAACTTGGCTGACCCGTGAAAGTTAGGATATTTTGTAAAAATTTTATTGTGGGGGCCCCTTTGTTGTGGAGGTGCCGGGGCAGTAGCCCCGCCTGCTCTCCCCTAAATCCGGCCCTGATAATACTGGTTCACTGGTTGCCATTCAGGCTCTTTACTTTGGAAGCCAGTCTACTTTTAAGTTCTTTAAATCCAGACCTTTAAAACATTGCGGTTTAGCAGCTTTCCAGAAGCTGCTTTCTCCCAAAACTTAATTCTTTATTTCTGAAAAAGATTGTCTGCAGAAAAGGTTATATTATTGTAGATGAGGCCCAAAATAGTGTCTGCGTCCATATGAGAGGTTTCTATTACATTATTCTTTATGCCTTAGTGTCGAGGAATTAAAAACTGTTTGTTATAAGGGGTTTTACTGTACTATTAAGTCAACAAACAGAAATAACTTATTGAGTTTGATTAAGTAATGCTTAAACAGAAAGAGAGAGAGAGAAGAAAAGAATGTTTTGAAATGCTATGTATGCAATGAAAGAGAGAGACTTAATAGTTTTATGCTGCACAGCTGTTTGTTGTCGAAATCTTGCTTTTAGATTTGTTTGTAATGCAGCTTTGACTAAATTCCAAAGACATTTGAAGAAACAAATAAAAACAACTTTTTTTTTTTTTTTTAAGTTACTTCAGGGAAAGAGAAAACAGCTTAGATAATGAATTATTTCAAGTATTGCTGCATCAACGGCTTTTTCAGCTATGAGTTTTTAAAATTCCATGCTTGAAAACTTTTTTCTCTTCTTTTTCAGAATTTTTAAATATATTTGAAGTGAAGAATGAAGTATAAAAATTATGGTAGTAAAATTTGAAAGAGCCAGACAGAAAAAAACCCATGACTCTTCTTCATAAGTTGCTGCTTTATCATAGTGAAATCAGTTCAATGCAAAACCTTTACTCATCATACCATAAGCATTCACACTTTCAATAATTGACTCTTTTTTTTTTTCAAATTCCTAAAGAAATAATCGAAGAATTGTTCTACAATTTTTGTTTTATAAAGGGAGCTTGAATCGTAAAAATGTATCTGTTAAGGAGTTGAAGAAATTTTATTACATACAGAATCACCCCTGAAAAGAAATCAACAAAAGTAGTCCTAATTTCTAAAGAAAGTACAATATTTACCTAAAAAATTTCTTATTAATTCAATGCCAAAGAGGAGAATCAATAGAGTAAGCTCTGAGAAAAAGTTTCCTGCTGGATATACATAAATAGTACTCTGTGAAAAGGGTAAAAATAATATATTAGCATGAACCACTTCATAGATAACATTTATCACGGTAAAAACCAAGAGTATTGTAACAAATGAACAAAACGGAAAATGATTATTTTGGAACTTACTTTTAAGTAAGAGTAAAGCAACTTCTCCTATTATATAACATATAAAATACCACCATCCAAAGACTAGTAAAACTTGGTAAGATAACGATGAAAACTAAAAACATGTAAGGATAAAACAACAAAAATTGACGTAGAAATAAATAATATTGTGCTGTAAACGAAAAAACAGCCAAGGTTTAAAACAGCAAATAAAAAAATAAAAGATGAATGTTAAATGAATAATGATGGATGAAAAGATGGATGATGATCTAAGAACTTGCATCTTTTTGCACTGAAAAAGGTGTTTTGTTACAAACCCTAAACAGGGCACTTTCCCCCCTTCAAACTTATTCTGTTTTTAAACATATTGTTGAGTTTAATTCTTTCAAAGATTGACTAATTAATTATTGAATTAATCTTTTTTTAACTAAAATTATTATAGACTTAAATTTTCATCTATAAATTCTAAACAAATTACAAATAAAACCAATTATTCTGAATCATTTCGTTTAAATATAATATACATACAAGGTGTGATAAAAAAATTATAGTAATTAATTTTCTTTTAAAAGTAATTCAGCTTACACATGAAATTTGATTTAATCTGCTACAAAGTACTCTTTTGCTGAGCAATGAATTCTGATACCAATGCTAAGGGGTGCCCATTTCCTCCCCCCCCCAACCTAAATTACGCAAATCCTCCCCACCAAAACATTTTCTAGCTTTCAAATTGGGTAAAACATAACTTTTAGTTTATAATTTCCAGTTAAATTCATACTCTGCATCTCAAATCTAGTGAATCAATTCAGAAGGAAAAAAAGAAAAAAAAAAAAAAAAGAATATTAATCAAGAATTATAAATTTGGGTGAGAAAAATAAAGTGAAATGAATGCAATGCAAGCTGAAAAAAACAAAACCTCAAATTTACTACAATTAATTTAAGTACAAGCAATGCAAAAAAAACTAAAAAACATTTTTTTCTTTTTTGTAAATTCTTGCTAAGTCTAAGTAAATTATCCTATCATGTCTTCAATCGTATGATTAGGTACAGAAAGAGTAAACTGAATGTTATAATGAAATGATTATCAGGTAGTACTCATTCAAGCTGAGCAAAAATATGTTTTGTAATCCCAAATTCCCGATTGAGTCTACGAATAAGTTCTCATGTCACATTTTATGACCAGGCACAAACTAATAAAATCAAGTAATCTACCAAATTAGAGCGATTTACTTGGGGGATGTGTAATTTATGTACAAATCCCAACTAAAATAACATTTAAATTTTTAGGGTTGTTGGCAAGAATTTAGGGTGGGGGGGGGCTTGGAGTTCAGTAAGAGCTCTCCAACCTAGGACCTGCAAATATATATATATATATATATATTATATATATATATATATATATATATATATATATATATATATATATTTGGCCAGCAGGAAGCTAACAAACTTGAGGAAAAAAATTATATTTAATATTACTTTTTAAGTATTTTTAAGAAACCTAAACCCAAAAAATCTCAAAATAGCACCACTTAGCCCTTAACACCTTAACTTTTTTTTTTAAAGAAAAGTAGGTATGTAGGAGAGGATAGTGCTAACTTTGAATTATTGGCCGATTTCATCTCCGAAAGTGGCCCTTGAGTGAAAAAGATTGTAGACCCCCAAAGTTTTGCCCTTATTTATATATTTTAAGTGTGAATCTATACATATTAATAAAAACGATGTTTGTGTGTGTGTGGCGCGCTTCCTGGGAAAATGGTAAGGCCTAGAAAGATGAAATTTGGTATACAGGTGGAATTTTTGCCGAAGATGTGCCACCTTGGGCTTCCATTTTTGATATTTTAATTAGAAAAAAAGTTATTTTTTTAATGTGTTTTTTGTACTTTTTTCCTTACAGACCCCGAACCAATCGCAGCAGACAAATATTTTTTTGTACTATAGTGTAGGAAATTGAATTTTAAATATGATAAATGAAAAATTTTCCAAAAAAAAAAGCAATTTTTGTATTTTTTATGAATTTTTGGAAAAAACCTTTATTTTGCAAATTTTTTCTGGGTTTAGTTTTTTTTCAAAAACCCATGTTGCAAAAAGTATAGAACCCTTAATTCTAAAATTTTAATTTGTAATGGTAAAAACATTTCTCCCCCTTCAGAAGAAAAAAGTTTTTTAAAATACGCAATAGTTTTTTTTTTTACAATTTTTTTAATGCAGAACACAACGTGAGCTGTACACTTGCCAGCTGAGTTCCAAACTTATCTTATGACATCAGATCACCTGATCAAACTGAAATCATTTGCTTTTTCTTTATTTTTTTTTACATACAGGGATTTCATTTTCTTTATTTTTCCAACTTATTTTTTTCTTTCTGGACATTTGGCTATATTTTAGGTCAAATATTCGTGCGCATTTTACTTCAATAAAAGCATTGGTAAAATGGACAGTAAGAAATAGACAGGCCTGTTACTTAAGGAACTTTAACGGGGGTTCAATAGCCCCCTTCCCCCACCACGACACGAATTTATGTTATTTTCCGATTAAATTTACATTGAGAGTCTGCCTTTTGCCTCCTCCCCTCTTCCTTTAGAAAAATTCCAAACAACGAAACAGGAGACAGATCTAGAAATTATTTTATTCAAATATTGATATAGATTGATTAATACTGCCACCAAAGTTATTTAAGCAGCCGCCGAAGGCGGCAACCCAGGCGTAAAAACGCGAATGACAAGTAAGCCAAACGGCCATCGTAGGCGGCTGCTTGCATAAAAGGCGAATGGCGTAAAAAGGCGAACCAGCTGGTCGCCGCAGGCGGCTAGTGAATAAATAAATACAGAGAAAGTGGGTTTCATTTTCTAGTCAAGGAGGGAGTCATTACTAGATTTAAGCAATCTGAGGTTTGTCAATAAGTATAATATTCACTCCAAAAAATTGTTGTCCACAAAGAAAAAAAAAATCATCTTGAAATAATAATGGGTTCAATGTTCAGTATTTATTTCTACATGCAAATATCACTAGCTATTTATGTTATACATGACAAAAGAAAAAAAAAGCTACAATCGTTTTAATAACATCATATGCCTATCTATGCACATCTATACCACTTTAGAAAGTTGAACAATGATATCTATATATTTTTTGGAACACCATTCTTTATAACCTAGTTTAAAACTATTAAATGAATCAAACGCGGGCCAATAGATTTTCCAGCATGAAAATTATTACTGAAACTGTTTCACCATAAGCAAAGGATACAGGATTGTTTGGACTGTCTATAAAGAGAAAAAATAATTAATATCCAAAACAACAAAATTGTTCATTTAAATGCATTAAAGAAGCAAAACTGAATACTTAAATAAATAAAATTGCATTAAGAAAAAAAAAAAAAGAAAACCTTAGAGTTCAATCAGTATAAAAAATAAATTTGAAGAAAAAAGCGTTCAAAATAGTCAGTTTTAGTAAAATCTTTTATTCTTACAATGTATTTAGAAGGATGATGGAATAATGAAACTTCCAAACATCATATTCAATTGTTCTCTTGTCACAGCTTGTTTTTATATAAAAATTCAAAATTTTATTTTGCAGAAAGAAATACTTCCACCAGGGCTAGAAAAATCTTTCAAATTTCACATACCCTGCCGGGGATATTTGTTTAAACGATACATACCCAAATTTTTGCATGCCCAGTTTTCCTTATTGTATATGAATTAAGGATTTGAATTTGTCGTACAGCATCAGACGAATTATTTTTTACATAAATCATAAAAAAAATAGTTTGAATAAATAGTACATAATAAGCCGTCATTAAATTTAACAAAATTTAAATTATATAACGGGAGGGATCGTTTCCCTGCAAACCGGAAACAGCAAACCATCCTGGGAGTAAGGCTTGAAATAAATTTTGAGCTCCAAGTAAGGATATAGTAATTTTTCAATAAAATACAAAATAATAAAGTTTTAGGAAAAAATATTTGATCAAAAAATTACATGCCCGGCCGGGTTAGTAAGGGTAAAAGATTCATGCCTGATCAGAATTTTTACATGCCCAGAGTATGTCGGGCAGTATAATTTTCGAGCCCTGACTTCCACTATTTTTGAAGGGGACATGAAGATATTTAAGAACATCAATATTCATTTAAGGTAATGATGGAGTTGGGGATTTTACTTTGGTAGTGAGTGGCATAGTTGCAACTAAAATAAGAATGTTGGGTAGCCAATTGAAATTTTTGGGAGCTAGAAGAAAAGTCTTTAGCTCCTTAATTCAGCCATTAAATCAATAGAAAAATATTTATTCGACAGTGGTTTGAATTACATAAAAACATGTTACATTTTCGTCAAAAAATATCCAGTTTGGTAAAAAGGTTTGGTGGTTGATTTTTTAAATTAAGAACTTTATTTGTATAGCTACATTTCGATAACATTGGACAAGATCCGATAGGACAAGATCCGATAGATATTCTGATTTAATTAATCCCTATTGATATAAGTTTTTACTATTTATGTTTTTCCAAAAATAATTAACTACCAATAATTCCATATCAACTGCAATTAAGTTCAAAAAGTATATGAATTGTTAAAATGAAAGTCTAGTCCATCTCTATTATTTATGTACATCTCAAAATTCCCTCCAGGGTTTGGAAGCCTTATTGAAACAAATATATTACCAATAGAGCAACAACACTGAGTTTACTGGCAAATGTAACTGTACACGTTTCATTTCTGAAATGTTTGATAATTGGACCATTCGTTGCAGCAGATTGCAAGTTAAATCGGCCGCAAAACGAATAAATTCTCCTCCACTTGCTGTAACTTGTCACGATCAATCTTAGAAAATGCGTTTGTGATCTTTTGGCGTAAATCTTGGAAATCACATGGCCCATGAGCCACAAACTCACGATCTTTGATGTAACACCATAAAAAAATGGCTTAAGTTAGATCCGCAGAGCGTAGTGGCCACAACGAAGGTTATTGCCTCTATCAGAATGTCGTCAATTCCTACAAGGCTGGTTATTGAGAAAATGGGGAATGTCTATTAGATGATGGGGGTTGGAAAATGAACCACCATTGATCGCAACATGTTACAGCAAGTGACAGAAGAAATAGTCTTAAAACTTGATATCTGCCGCATTACCAACGATTCACATATCGAACATTTGGGAAACAAAACTTGTTTCTTTCTCCAGTAAAGGCAACAATGCTGCTGTATTGATAACATGTACATAATTTTTCAATAAGCCTTTGGAGCCCTGGAGGGAATCGTCACAAAACCTGGACACTTTGTGGCACCCCTCTAATTCATGTCGCACCCCAGATAGCCTTATCACTAAGTTTGAGAACCTTTGGATTAAAGAATATTTGGCGACACATTGTGAGAGGACTCACGTTGGCGAACATTTGGAGGCCTTCAACAACAAAGAGACTTAGAAAATTGAAAAGTACTGAGGAAGTGTATTTTTTTTTTTTTTTTTGCGAAGTAATGCTAACAAAGATTTGATGTAAAACAACAAAACACATCTACAGTTGAACATTGTTTAATAGGAAAATTTTAAAACTGATGTTAATGAGAGTCAAATATACCAGCTTATGCAAAGATTAGTTTTCATTTTTCCGACATCACTGTAGTAAAAGTCTTTTTTAAACGCTTGGAAATTGATAAATGAAAATCAATATAAATTCATTTGACACTTAAATCTTTAATTTAACAAGTGAAACAAAGTAGATTTACGCTAGGAGAAACTGTTAAAAAGCAAAAGCTTCATTTTACAGAAGTGGCAGAAAAAAAAAGAGTGTAACAGCTTTAGCAAAGGAAAATGTGTACAAATTTATGAAAAAGGTAAACATTAACCATTACCTTTCAGAAACTGAACAGAAAATCGACGTAAATTAAGAAAAAAGTAAAAAATGGGAATTTGATTGCTGTTTTTCTGGGGTAAATTACCTTGATTTTCCATTTTACTACATGTGTACAAAGGTTAGCTTTTCAATAGCACAAACTTAGCAATTGGAAAGCATTTGTTAAGAACAAAAGAAATTCAAAAATACTTCAGAAAGCATTTCAAATAAGTAGGGAAATTTTTATTACCTCTAACATTAGAAGCCATTTCACTAAATTTGAAATTTGAAATATCGCACACTCTGTGTTGTAACCATGACAACTAATGACAATATAGTTCGTCGATGTCTTCTTCCATGTCCAACTACAGGAACATCAGGTTGCTCTATTCGAACGTACACTATGGAAAAATTTATCGTCTGCAAAAACAAATCAACAGAAAAAAATATAAAAAATGAAACAGAGTCACAGTTTTTTAATGCAGAAAAATGAGTTCCACTAAAGTCAATTTTTCTGTCTATTAAGCTGGAGAGAGAAAAAAGAGAGAGAGAGAGAAAAAAAAATTATCAAAAAGGCGAATAGCGCCAATTATTTTGCCAACATGGTTGCCAATCAAATCTGATGATTCAATGTATCCGTAGTACCATCTCTGTGATTGTTGTCGCGTGTGAAAGTGTTGAAAGAGTTTTTTAGATTCTTTTAGAGGGAGGTTCATCACCTAACTTATAAACATACTCACAGAATAGGAACATTTCTGAGAGTACAAAAGCCCAAAAGTTGCATTAGTCGATTGCAGTTTTGTTCATTGTTTATTTTTCACCTTACAGGAAAGGTATTCAAATGATGTAGCACTATCAGTGGTTTCATTTTGAAGTACATTTATCAACTTTTGATTGTAGTAGACTTTACGACTTTAGAACTGTTTTTTAAAATAAAGAAATTATTAAATCAATGGCTGTGAACTTGGGAGCTGGGCGCAGCTTATCTTTCAAGATCGTATTATTGGGCGAAGGTTGCGTAGGTAAAACCTCTCTAGTACTCAGATATGTGGAGAATAAGTTTCATGAAAAACACCTCAGTACTCTACAGGTATTAATCTCCATTTTAATTTAATTCTGTATCCTTGGAAATTTTGTTTTTCGAAAGTTTTCAGTTTCAAGTCCAACTTTCATAAACTAGGTTGTGTTCATAATTAATTTACTGTACACATGTTGGTGGTTTGAAATAACGTTTTTACGCTTGACTACCGATTCTATGTACCATAAGGGGTTTATCTGTAGTGTAACATATGTGTTGCATATGCATAAGAAACTTAAGATTTTTGTCCAAATGTTTTATTTTTAAAGCTATTGATTTTTTGTTTATATCTTCATCAACCCAAATGCAGGGTAAAAAAGCTGCACCAAGACGAATTCTTAGGGACAAAAAGCCAATTTTCTCTGAATAAGGGCCAATTTTTGACAGTGCCAGACCTTCAATCGTTTGTAGGCGGGGCAAAAACTTGAAAATTCTGCTCTTGTCCGTCTTCTTTCAAGTTTTTATATTAGAGTTTCAACAAAAAATCAACAAATTGGGTTATATTGTTGCTCAGGGTAGGGGTCCGGCTTGGCAATTCTTTCAAACATGAGATTTTTCTGTGCTATTTTTATTTACTTTGCTAGTAAGTTCTTGAGGTATTTCAATACTTTCTGTTCCTTTTTTTTCTCTCCAGTTTCTCACCCTTAGTATCTTTATAAAACCCTACCAGATGTGTATGCAACGGTGCATTGAGAATGGATTGCAGTGTGTCGGCTTACAGCAAAAGATAGGAAATTATAACAGGAAATGTTTATATTCCAACCTCCAAGGGAAAGATACATCTTAGTATTAACACTAGAAAGACGGAGGGGCCTGTGTGGCCCCTCACGTAGTTTATTGTTTAATAACTCGGATAATATCTAACGGAACTTAATGGAATTTTCTGACTTTTCATTGTATGACACTATTTGAATGCTTGTTTAATCATTTTATCATACGCCTCATAGTGCTGTTAATATTGATCCTTATACCTAGAAAGACGGGAGGGGCCACAGTGGCCCCTAAGCATTTTGACAATTAAAAAACTTATTTTTTTCCTTTCGCCTAATTGTTGTAGCATAAAAAAATGTCATTCACTCTAGTTTAACCTGTAACTTCCTCTTTATGCAGCCGATTGGATATCCAAATGCTATAAACAGTACCGACTGCTTGATCCTAACGGTGGCCATTGCTCTTAGAAAGGAAAACTAATTTAACCTTTTGCCCAGTATAGAGAGAAAAACTAAAAATAATTAAGTACTAAGTTTTTATTTAGTCATGAAAGAAGGTGTATCAGGCATGTGGACTCCCTCAAGAAGAATTTTTAAAAGAATTCACTCCAAAAATGGATAGGGGCCACACTGGCCCCTTCAGTCTTTCTAGGTATACAGACAATGTCAGTCGTTCTAGTGTTAAGCTACAAAGCAATCATGCCCTCCCCCCACCAAGTGACCAAAGATAGCCTAAAAATGAGTTTTGAGTACTATTTCGAAAAATTCGGCCCTGACCCCCCCTTCCCCCCCTTTTGCTCAAAAATTTGGACCCCCTCCTTCTGGAAATGCCCCGGCCCTCCTAAACCATGAGCTGGATCTGTCTTTGCATCCCATAAATCATAGCCTCTAAATCAATACCAATGGTTTGGGTTCGTCCCTTCCCTCTGGAGGTGGACTCTGACACTTATTGCCCCATCCCCTTTTTTTTCTTGGAAAAAAAAAACATATGGTGGTACTAGTGAGCATCAATATTTTTGAAAATATAAATGCTTAATTTTAATTTGCAATAGGGGGAGTTTAGGCACATTGGTCCGCTTTTCTACTGTTGGTCTGTTGCCCTATAAAAAATTAGTGAGCAGTTCGATATTTTACAATAAGTATCAGAAAACAGCGTCAGCCTAGATTAAATAAAGGAAAGAATATAATGGTGCAGCAAGGGCTTGGTTTTAACGTTTAATACATTATTTTTTACACGTATAAAGATTGTTTTAATAAAAAAAACCCTGCCAGGAGGTAATTCTGGCTGCACTAGTGGCGGAATTAAATTTTTTACATTTATTTTGCAACAGAACTTGATAAAATCTTAACAATGTGCTCTGTGCATGTGGTACGTTGGTCTGCCTCACAGAATTATCTATTGCACAGCATTATGCAAACAACTTCTGCTATAAATTTAGTGATAAATATCATAGGTGCCCCCCCCCCCCCCAAGTTCAATTGCTCAAGTTGTCCCCCGGACCCCCGCCCTGCCCCAAAATTTTTTTATTTTTTTCCTCTCTTTTTAAATTAATTATTTTAAAAAATATTTTTTATTTATTTTAAATAATTATTATTTTATTAGAAAAGTTCTGTGCAACACCTATGACATATGCAGGGATGTGCCAGCTGCGCCAATTGCCGATCCTGCTCCAAACTGCACCAAAATCGGACAAACTTATGCCAAAAATGTGATTTTGCATGTAATGTTGCAGTTCCTTCAACATATTTGGCAGTTTTTGCAGATTATCATCAAGTTAATGCATTTGGAACTTGTTTTTACGATGTTTTTGATTTAGTCCCGATTTTTTGTGCATTTCAAAATCAGATGGCATCCACATTTGAAAAACTCGATCTTTTTAATTTATGATCTGATTCTGCTCCTTTGACTTGAAAATTTTTTTATTGACCATTATTTTCAACCGTTCTTATTTTTTGTTTTTAGAAGAAGAGGACTTATAAGTTCGTCTTCTTGCCACGCCCACTCAAAAATTTCAATCCAATTGCATCCGAATTGAATTAAGCAAATGCCATTTGTAAAAAAACATTATTTTTCACCCGTTTTCAATCTTGGGTTTCTTTAGATTTTAGGACAGAAAATTGATCGCTAATTTTGGTTGGAGACACTTAAGATAGTGAAAATTGGGGAATTCTTATGTTCTGGTAATGAATATGCAGATGTTTCAAGATTCTCAGATTCAGGCATTTTTCTCATATTCTTAGCCCGTCTCTAAATTAAGTAATTAATTTATTTATATTTTTTTTTCTTCACATTTTTCATTTTTTTCATATATTTTTAAATTCTTTTTCTTGTGGCATCATTTCTCAAAATCATTTTTTTCATTGTAATTTCATTATTAATATTGTAATTAAATATCAAACAGTTAAAATAAATGTTTTTAATGTTGCCTTCACTTGATCCTCAGATTTATTAATCAAGTAGTTCAGTATATATAAGGTTAAACCAATAAATTACACATACCAAAAAAAAAAAAAAGAAAAATATTTAATAGCTCTTTAAAACTTACTTGTAACTTGCTGAGGTAAAGTTTTTCTATTTAATCATTCTTTTTTGCTTTCTTTCTTTTTAGCTTTTTGAATATGTTTTTGAGTTTTATGAAGCAAACAAATTTTAAAAATAGGTGTCAAAGCACTATAACTTAAATGTGCACTAAAGCAGTGATGTGTTAAACAAAGTAAATGTGTGAACTAAATTTAAATCAGAAGAAGTGTAAGAAAAAAGTAGAGCAGGACAGGACTAGTCTTTTGAGAAAAATATTAGATGAAGAAAAAAATAGCAATAATAATAAATTAGTAGTTGGAGTTATTGTGGTTTTGCATCTTTGGTCTCCTTTTTGTTATTGTTTCATGTCACACATGTTTCTGTATGTGAAAATATACCTAACAGTCAAACCTTGATATCTCCAACCTCCTTATCTCGAAACCCTTGAAATCTCAGAAAAAAAGTTTTCCCCCTGCACTTAGCATAAAACTCCCAAGTGTTTTCTATAGTTACCTTGAAATTTATTTTTCGGAACCCTCGCTATGTCAAAATTTTTGCCATAGAAGCAAGGTTTAATTGATGCTTTTCCATTGGAAAATTTTGTAGCAGAAAGAGTTATGGAGACATCTGCATGTATCCATTCACCCTTTTTTCCTGGAAAGTATGAGAATAGTGGAATGGGGTAAGAAAATAGGAGAGCGTTGTCTAAGTTGGTATGAAGGGGGTGCTGACGTCTTTTGTTTGTTTTCTCTAAAGGTTAGATTCTTTCTCTTTTCTTCTGGTTTGGAACTCGAGTTCATTTAGACAACAAGGGGTTGAGTTTGTGTAGTTGACCAATTTTCTCAGCGAAAACGCGTTCTTCAGTCTCATTTTTAACCATAGAGGGGAGGCAACTCTGTTTTTAACTCCTGCAAAATGACTGGTGAAAAGCGTGTGTTATCAATTGAGGATAAAACTAAAATTTTGAAGTTTCTCGATGACAACATGCTGATGAAGAAAATTGAAATTGCTGCTAATTTTAAAATCCATACCAGTATACTTTCAAAAATAATAAAAAACCACTAAGCTATAAAAAAAAAAACTATGATCAAGGCAATTGTAAAAAATGAACATTCGAAAATTTGCTTAACCTGAAGTAGAGGAATGTGTGCGTTTAAAACTTAGTAAATTGCTAAAAGAAATTATTAGTTTTTATCGTTTATGCAATGTGATATATCTACATGTCATTGTGAGAGTTACAATGACTTATTTTTTTTCTTCTTATTTATCTCTCATTTATCTTCTTTTTCTTATTTTTTATACTTATTTTTTTCAAAAAACCTTGTTAACTCCAAACCTCTATATCTTGAATTTTTTTCCTTCCCAAGAGATTCGAGATATCAAGGCTGTACTGTAGTTACTCCAAATTAATGCAAAATTTAAATTTTTACTGCTGCAAGCTGCTCCAAATTTGCAATTTTACTGCTCCTGGATGCTCCAAATTCTGTTTTACTGTTCCAAATTCACCATTTTACTGCTCCAAATTCACCATTTTACTGCTCCAAGCTGCTCCAAACCCACCATTTCCCTGCCCCCAAGATTGGTTCAAAAGCGAGTTTTGGTCGGCACATCCCTGCATATGCGCACACAGACACAAAAACTAAATAAATAAATGAAATATATAAAGTATAAAATAAAATAAATAATTTAAATTAAAAACCAATCAATAAATAAATTGAAATAAATAATTAAAAGTCCTCTCTTTCCAAATTAAGATGGTGCAACTTGCGACATAATCCAGGGGTAGAAATTAAGAAAAATAAGTCACCAGCCCAACAGACCAGTAACTACAAAATTTTACTGGTCCGTACACAATTTTAGTGGTCCATTCTTGTGTCCTGGTTTTAAATAAGAAGCAATTATAGAAAAAAATACAAAATCTGTACAACAAAATTATTATGATAAAGAGTATCAATTAGCTGTTTTCAACAAAATTGTCTGCGTGACTGGAGAAGAGAAGAAAAAAGATTTCTTTTTATTAATACTAGCCCAGGAAGTAAGGCAAGAAAGTTTATTTATATCGTCGCTTTGGAAGGAAGGCAATAGGGTGGCAAAAACAATATGTTATAGCAATGACGTACCTAACATAGGTGACACCTGGTCCTGGAGAGGTAATTTGTAGCAACACCAAATTTTGAAATTTGTAGTCCTAAAAATGCTTTTTAGCTTTATATTTTTAAAAACTTGCTATTTCACTTAAAGTGTCAACCCCCAGACGGGTAACACCTAGGGTGGTTCACCTCCCCCTCCCCCCATAGCAACAACCACTGTTTATCGTGCTGTAGAACTTTCTTATTTTTTCTTCAAAAGAAAACCTAAATATTGTAATTAAAGGTGCAAACATTCTCTCCGCAGTTTCAACAAATGATGTTAACAGTTTTTAAAAAGAAAACAGGAATAAATTTTTACTGGTCCAATAGACCAGCAAAATTTATATTCTACTGGTCCGATGGATGTATTTGTGGTCGGGACCAGTGGACCACTGTTAATTTCGAGCCCTGTAATCCCTAATAAATATTATCCAATATTGTAAGTTATTTTTTTTTTTGCATGTAAGATGAAAAACATAAAAGTTAAAAGATCAATATAACATATTATTAAATTCATTTTAATTGATATACCAACTTTAATTAAAAAATGATAAACCACCTGAAATTAAAACCATTAGTACACAATAATTTAAGCATCAAAAGAAAATAATTATTTTATATTCATGAGAAAATTAACTCGGATCAACATTAATAAAAGATCTGTACAGTAAACTTCTGACTATCCACGAATGGGTTGGATTATCCGCGAGGACAATCGTCAATCAGGAACATGCATTTTCGCAATAAAAAGCAAATACTAATAGCTGTTTTTTTTTTCTGAAAAATTGTAAATTTAAACTTGGTTGTTTTTGTTTATTTATTCATTTTTTTTGCTTATATGTTTTTCTTTTATTTTTTGTGCTTTCTTAATCTTGCATATACAGTGAAGCACCATTTATACGTTTCTCTTTTATACGTTTTAATCAATTATAATTTTTTTAAATTGGTTCCTGCAGAGTCGAATACACATTAACCTATACCTATTATAAGTTTTTTTTATTTGTAGGCTCTTTTCCATACAGTCCCTTCAAAAACGTATAAACAGTTTCACCGTACTTGTTTTGATGTTAAGTTCCGTTGTGCAAAAATACAAGAAAAAAAAACTGCTATTTTCACTGCTTGCAGAAAGTATTATGCTTCAATACAGCCAAATTTTTGAGGAAGGATAAGTTTTACCTTATTTGCCCTTCATTTTAGACTGTTTGTGGTTTAGCCACATTTATTATCATCCGCAACACTTGTGCCACCTAATTCCGTGGATAACCGGAAGTTGACTGTATATCACTTTTATGCAGTTTCCATCAATATTTGCTGGGGGAAAAAAACTTTCTTTTCTTCAATGCATCACATGAAACATGAAGATAATCCCAAGAAAGAAATACTTCAATTCTTTTTCAAAATAAAAAAATGTAAATTATTAAAAGGTGGCGAAACAAATATTTATAAACTTGCCCATAACCATCATGCTCAAATTTCAGCTTCAAACATTTTATTAAACATTTAATGTTTTTTTTTCATGTTATAAATGCAAATTGTTCATTTCTCCTGGGCCGATCATTCCACGTCAGTTGGCCTTCTAGACCAACAATCATTATCTTCAACCTTTCTTATCTTTTGTTTTCAGAATATGAGGGCTTGTAAGTTTGTCTTCTTGTCACACCCACTCGAAAATATCAACACAGTTGCATCCAAATTAATTTATGCAAATACAAATGTGACAACCAGCAACAACCTCTGAGCCCAGTTAGGCTAGGCTTGTCCTAGTCAGTTTATAAGTCCCCAATAAAGATCAATGGCCCACTTAAAGCTATCCACCCCCTTGCTCATTACCGCCTCTTCCGGTGAGCTGTTCCAAGTGCCCAAGACCTTACTAAAGAAGTAATTTTTCCTAATTTTTAGGTTAGCCTGAGATTTGAATAGCTTAAAACAATGACCCCTTTTCCTGCTTTCCGTGCAAAAATTTGACCCGTTAACATCTTTCATTTTGATATATTTAAACAACTGAATACTTATTCATTACTAATATTTTATAATTATGTATTTAGGCCTCATTTCTTGATAAAAAACTGAACATAGCTGGAAAAAGAGTCAACTTGGCCATTTGGGTAAGAATTTTTTTTTAAAAACCTTTAAATTCTTTAGGGTTATATACTAAAAAATATTGTTTGGGGCAAATATTTGCAATGTTGATTGCAGATCAAAGAAGATGCATGTGGAAAAGTATATTCAGTGTGCAGAAAAAAAGTGAACAAAGGAAAAATAATGGGGGAAAAAATATAGTTTAAGATCTATTCTATGAAAGATAATTTAACATGCCAAAATTCGTCATCAGTCAGTTATGGTTCGAAAATATTGTAGTTTTACATGTTCAAAAATAGTGTACTAATTGCATAATCAATTTCTGACAAAATCAATGTGTATTTCGGTATTTCGGACGTCGGAAGATTTTAGATCGGTGTATTTGATGCTCCACCCTGTATATATCTATCTATATATATATATAATATAAACACAAAATAAAATAACAACCAGACAAGGTTACATAACAAAATAAATAAAATAAAATTAAGTAAATGAGCTCCTCAAGAGTGGAAGCTTCATCCTAGGGTCAAAAGGCCAAAAAATTACACTAAACATGTTTTGGTCTTTTAACCCTAGGACAGAGTTGGGCAAATTTTAATTGCATGGACAGTTAAAGATTAACAATTGATTGGTAAATATAACCACAACTAACAGTTGATCAATTTTGATTGTGGAAAATTACAATTAACAATTTCTTGGTTGTTAACTGTAGTAATAACAGTTAACAATTAATTAATTGTTAATTGTAGTTTACTGCAATTAACAATTGTCAATTGTTTAATGAGTTTTAATTAAAACTAATTCTTAAAAAAATACTGGTTTTGTATAATATACTGTACAGGAGACAGGTCTACCTGGGACATGGGCAGCGAACGAGTACCAAAGTACTATCTAACTATTTAAATACAGGGTCATTCCATAGTGATTAACGTAACATTCGCAGCTGATTTTCTTACTCTTTTAACTTACACTGGGAGTAAAAATAATTTTTTTTTGTTTCAATATGCAGATTTAAAATGTTCAAGGTGACTATTTTTCATTTCTACCCTTCCTTGAAAGAATTTGCTAGTGACACCACTGATTTTATTACATTCTTGTTAGCCATTCTTTAATTTTGTTCCATATTTACATTAAAAAGATGTGAAAATGTTTTTATATGTGCATTAAAATAATTTTCGGTTTCATTTCTATAAAGAGTATTTAATACAATTATACTTTTCTATATAAGGATACTGCAGGACAAGAAAGATTTCATGCTCTTGGACCTATTTATTATCGAGATAGTAATGGAGCAATACTTGTTTATGACATAACTGATGAAGACTCATTTAAAAAGGTTTGTATGCCTACTAATGTAAAGCAAAACATAATGCTTGCTTGTCTGTCTTTCTGCAATGTCTATACATGAATCTACCTTTTACTTACCCATTTAGTTTTATTTTCAGTTTTGACGTTTTGAGTAGATTATTGTAGTATACATTACATAAAGTTTGAGTTATTTTATTTTTTGCTAATTGGATTTATTTTCAAGTTGCTGTCAACTATTGTTCATTAATTCATGTTACATGAAGTTTAATGGAAGTTGAAATTCAAGCTTTTAATAAAGCTTTTATCATCAATTCTGTTAGCTTACCTATGAATTTTACTAATAACTTATGTCAATTTAATATAAATATGTTTATTTTTGGTTACTTTGGATAACTTACTGCTGACAAAAAGGTATTTTTGCCAAGTCAGTACAAAGAACTATGGAAAAAACAGAATTACAAAAAAAAAGTTGAATTGAATTCTGCTAAGGAAAATGAGTGATACAAATACACTGTAAATAAATTGTTTTAGTTATCAGTTTTATTATTGATTACAGGGGTCGATCCAGCGCGAAATTGGGGCCGCTTTGCGGCCCCTTCACAAAATTCCGCATGGCAAAAGCGACCCCTTTCACAAAATTCTGCGTCGCAAAAGCGGCCCCATTCACAAAATTCCCCATCGCAAAAGCGGCCCCATTCACAAAATTCCGCGTCGTAAAAGCAGCCCCTTCATAAAAATTTATAAAAAGGCAGCCTTTTCACAATATTTTTTAACCGCAAATGTGTACGCATCTATGCTACCCCTCTTCCACCTTCCCCCATCTTATCTTTTTGCCTGCTGCATGAGGTGTTTTTGCTTGAGAGCGTCAGAGGGGGGAGGGGGACGGACGAGAGAGGGACGCTTGTGATTGGTGACTAGCCAAAATCCAAGAAAAATAATGAGCACGTGATAAAGAATTGATTTGATGATTTTCTGCTGTTCCACGAGTGCGAAATGAAGACTGACTCATTTCACGCCACGGCAAATTAATCGCCTATATTCTGTTGGTTTGATTTGCTTCAATGACCAAATACTTCTGAATTAAATATTCCTTTGAATCATTGTAACTTTCAATTGTGTCTTAGTTGCACGCATCCTTCCTTTATCCATATTATTTTGCCAAATTATGCACTTTTAATTCTCAAAAGTAGTTGCAAATTGAAACCTTGCCAGTTGCAGATCTTCTTGTTTTATTTCCTCTTTCTTTTTTTTTTTTTTTTAATTTTTTAAAAAATATTCTCTTGTTTTTTCAATTTGTTCCTATTTCCTTCAGTTTATTTTGAAAAAGTTTAAGGTTCATAGTTGGGGGGTTATCTTACGGAACGGTCGAGCAAAATTTCTAAAAATTATTCCCGAACGAAGGTTAAAAAGAACACTCGAAAATCATATATTTTCCTTTGTTAATCAATTGCATAGAAATTCGCATTGAATACTGGCGCATGCTGATGCAAATCGTATTGTATGGCCATTAATTAAATCCTGTTAGAGTATGAGTGACTATGCGGGAAACGCCGAACAACCGATTGGCGAAATTCCCTGTAGTTTGTAGTTGATACTGTCCGTTCTCAAAAGCTCACTTGACACGATTGCATTTAATGAAAAAAAAAAGGTGTGATTAGGCCAGGGGTACCCACTTCTCATATTCTTTAGTTTAAAGCAGCGTTTCTTGATCTTTTTTTGAATCTCGGACCGGTAGAACTTCGTCAAAAAATTTCACGGACCGGTAGAAATTTTTATTTTATTTTTTTCACTAAAATGAACTAATCTGTTTTGTCCTTTTTTTTTAAACAAATGCCAGAAAGAAAACCCTTCTGCTTAAAATAAACTTACAAAAGTTAATTGTAAGATTTTTTTAAATAACTTACTCACTTTGAATGTAAAAATAAGCGCAGCTAATTTGTGTAAATTTTCATAAGCGAATAAATCTTATAGAGAAACCACAAAACGTATGCAAAGTAATGGATATATTAATGCATAAAATATCGTATAAAATTAGGAATAAAATTAAAATAAGGAAATTTTATTTTATTGGAAACGGGTATAATTCTTCGAAGATCGGCCAAATTTTCTCGCGGACCGGTGCCTGCGGAGAATTGCTGGTTTAAAATGCATTATTCATTTTTTCTTTCCTGCTATTTTTCTTGTAGACTGTACGCGTAAGAGCAAAAGATAACTTCCGAAGTCACGCTAGTTTGAGCGTACAGCATACAGTAAACCAAAAGAATAACGTTTTTTTGTTTTTTTTTTTGTAGTTGAATTCCTAGATTCCTTCTTTTATTGATAAAATACAATGCCAGCTGAAAAATATCGTCGGTCCTTCTATTTAATCTTGCTGTCTTCTTAAAGTAAATATGAAACTTCCAGATGAGCAATTTCGGAATTTTTTAACGCATGTCCGCTAATAGTGAGCAACGGGAACAGCGCGCAAAGGAAGTTTTATTGAGTGGGATTTTATTAAAAAGTGGCGGGAATCGCGTAATCTGCAGACGATAAATTTAAAAAATGTGGTAATTGTATATTATTCCAGTTTGTTTTCTTTCTCAGTATTAATTTTTCTTTTGTAACAGATTGTCTGCGATCAAGGAGCGCAGACGATATTTTTCGTAGTTAGCTTGTTCGCGCCTTCGCGTGTTTAAGAGGACATTTTTTAGGCGCATCAAAGAATAAATTGATATTCTATTCGATTATAATTTGTGTGGGAGCGGACAATGGATAATTTTAGCGGATAATGGAGCGCTGGAGATAGCAGCCGCAATAATCTCAGTTTGGAGAGATTGCTTGTTCATTGAAAATTATTCTTCAAGAAATTAAAATATGAAACGAGGACGTCCTGCAACGGGAGGTACCTCCCGAAATTGTGCGTATTATGTTAAAAAATTTCGCTCTTCGAACGTACGGTCCCAAAATATTGTGAATTTCTTCAAGTCAGCAATTAACAACCCCGATAAAATCGCTACCACCACTTCATCATGCAGTAACAGTAACGCAAATGTTCCCGTTTTGGAGGGCTCGGGAAATGCGGTAAAAGATAGTACATCAAATGACAGTGAGGCAGTTCGCGAAAGTATAACGATTTTTGAGCAGAAAATACTGGAAGTGAATCTGGAGCAACTTCAACTGATGATGATATTGGGATTGAGCCATCAAATAATGATTCAAGCATTGTATATGAGAGTACAAATGGAAATAAGAAGCATGCAATAAATAAAAAGTACATTGCAAATTATGAAAAGGTGTATAGCTGGCTTTACTCTAGTTATTCAACTAAGGGTTTTTTGTGAGAAATATGTTCATCTTTCATGAATGTTAGTGATTTGAACAAACCTTGAGTAAATATTGGAGTTGATATCAAGAAAAGCTGTCACCCTATAGAGTTTTAAAAAAACATGAGTGCAGCAAAAATCACAGAGAGGCTGTCAATATACAAAAATCTAGTGCAAAAGAAGGAATTCTCAAAAAAATCTGAAAGTGAAGAGACTGGATATGAAGCAAAAAAAAAAAAAAAAAAAAAAAAACAGAAAATTGATTGGTAAGTTTATTCAAATTTTGTACTTATAATCATGAAGCAATGGGCCATTTTTGAGAATTTTGAATCTCTAGTTAGATTTTTGGGGGTAAATTTAGATGACAATGAAATGAAAAAACATTTGCTAACTTGTGGTAAGAATGTCAGGTATTTATCCCACATTTCAGTTCAAAACATTTATCTTTGAAAAAAAAAATTCCGTTGTTTTCAGGAAAATCCTAAATTTTACTTTGATTATGCAATATATATTTAGTATTAATTTGTGTTGAGTTTCGAAATCCAATTCTAAAATAACTTTACTAAAAATAAAATTCTTTTATATGCTGTTTTTATATTTTTATTTCTTTCGAAGATCTTGATTTCCTTACATGCGCCATGGTAAATGAATTTTTCGCATTTTTGATGTTGACTGTACCTTGTTAAGTGGCAAACAAATAAAATTTCTTTATATATTTATTAACATCATTAAATTGCAAAGTTTTAAAAGAAATACCTACTCTGTAAGAACGTCAAATGTCAAAAAAATAAACGCTGAATGCTGGTGCAGTATTATTTTGGGTTTTAATTACTTTTAAGTTTTTCAAACACATACATTCTTCTGTGTTAAGAAATATGTGATATCTTTGAGTCTGTTCGTATTGTATTTATTGGGAGTTATCATTACGTTCAGCAGCATGTGCAATTTTCATTGATCTAAAAGTATTTGAGAGGGGCAAACAGTAAATCTGTTGTGAGACTTTCACCTTAAGAAAGTGTGCCTTGCATATGTATATTTGTAAAAAACAATAAATGTAATGTGTGTCAAATTACGAATAAAATGTTAAGGGTCTTACTTCCCCCCTCCCCCAGCGCATTTTCTCTAGGCAGCTTTCAGGTATTCTTCAAGAACTTGCAATCACCCTTGAAACCTGTCTAGGGCTTTTCTATAACGATACGACAGCTAAAAATGCTTTTATATAATCTTTTCCAAGAAAAAAATCACAAGAAGTTCTTTTTTACAAAAATAAAGAAAATTCACAAAAATATTTTGCTTTTTCACAAAAATAAAGAAAATTCACAAAAATATTTTGCTTTTTCACAAAAATAAAGAAAATTCACAAAAATATTTTGCTTTTTCACAAAATGGGGACCCAAAAAATAAAACCTGGATCGACCCCTGGATTATAATAATTAATGTATTGAAAGTTCTGCATTTAGTAGTAAAAGCAATCATTTTAAATCTTTACTACAATGTGTCACAATATAACATAGTGAATATTTTCTATATTAGTAAATATAATGAAGTTTGAGAAATTAATTCGTTAAAAAAGGTTGGTGCGTTTTTGCCAATGGTGGAAAAAGAAAAAAGACGACTGTGCTTCCTCTACTATTTTTCCCACTTAAGTATTTGCTAAGTAAAATTTTTTATCAGGAAGACATTTTAAAAATTTAATCCCTACTGCATTGAAGTCATTTTCTTGCAGTTCAAACAAATGTATTTGTTCTAAGTCATCTATACATTTAACACTTAATTCACAATTAGGTATGCCAACATTTTCTGTGAAAACTTCTTTTTCCCAGACAAGTGGCTCGTAATTTGATCTTGAGTGGCATGTATCTACTTTAGTAATGCTACTTCAATGATCCGATATATAGGCATTTTATCTTATTGTTTACTTTTTGCCAATATCACTCAATGGCTTCAGGGTGCATATTGTTTAGGTTTTAAATTATTGAAGGTGTAGTTTTAGTTATACCAAATTTCAATGCAATATGTTTTGTCTTTGCTTCATCTGAATCAACCTGTTTAGCTTGATTTTTTATTGCAAGTTTTAAATCTTATGTTTACATTTAATCATTAAGTCTGTATCCCAAGCACAACATCAAGTGAATGATATCATCCCAAACATTTGCTTTTTGTTTCAATAAAAGAAGAAAACCAGTCTTTGAAGAGCCAATTTCTTGGGAGATAATAATTGCATTTTTCTTCAAGAGATGTTTTAGATAAAAATCCTGTTAAAAGGTATGAGAAGGCTGGTTAAAAGATATATCAATGCATTTTAAGCATGACTTCATGTACCCTTCTGAAAGGGAAGCAAATATTTTATGACAGACAACCCTTCCTGTTTTAATGGCTTGTGCCCCATCAATAGGAAAGTCCATCTCCAATTTGTGAGAAGGAGGTTTTGGACAAACCTGGGTTTTGTCTTTTCATCAAGCCATATATAATTGGGGGGAGTACTAAACGTTTTCTCCTCCCAGAAGCACTTCTGCCTGGAAAAAAGGGAAGAATTTTCTGAGAAAACACAGGTTTTGCTTCAGGATTATTTTATAAAAGGATAACACCATTTTAGTTTCATCAAGTTAGTAGTGAGTAATGAAAGCTTTTGGAATGTCTAGAAATATAATTTGGCTTATTGAATATCTAAACCAATTCTGCTTTTTGAAAACAAATAACATAATACTTTATTTAGTTAAATTAGGGGAAAAAGTCGTAGCTTTTACTTATCAAAGTCATTTGCTCATCACGGTTTTTGGATTGCCAAAATTCCTCTTTGTGTTTCAGTGTATCAGAGGTGATTTCATGCCGGAACACTGGAACGTCATTTCAGTACTGCTTTTCTGGAAAAATAAATTTCCCTTTCAGATAAAACTAGTCACTTCTCAGGATTCAATTATTTCTCACTGGCATTCCAATACTTGAAAATTTAAATCCAACCCAGTGTCTTTACTAATAATGAAGCTGAAAGTCTGTGTTTGGATCTCTGGATGTCTGTAGGCCCATAGCGGCTAAACGGTTCCGCCGATTTTCATGGCACAAAATTAGTTTGCAGGATGGGTGAGCACCTCAAAGCGATATTTCAAAAATTTGATTTTGTTCTTTTTCTATTCCAATTTTAAGCTATCATTGGTGGACTTAATTCCTCTGCATCACTACCGAGCAAATTACCATAACATGGACGAGTAAATTACCAAAACATGGACAAGCAAATCATCATAACTTGGAGGAGCAAATTAATATAGCATATTGGCAAGAAATTCATCATCCATATTTTGTAAATATACAGGCAAATCAAATGACCTTTTAGTTTTCTACTAAGGGCAAAGCCCTTACTGCTAGTATATAATATACATACTGTCAACTCAAAGGTGTTTAGCCAGTCCCTTGAGACTTGATGTTTAGACTGTATATAGGTAGGGGAATGTGGGGCAAAGTGAAATGGTTAAGATGACTGAGTTTTTTCAAAATGAACAGGTCAAAAATTTGCTTTGAAAATCACAGTACATAAAGAACATTGTATTTTATGATAAAACTTGTGTTGAAGCAGTATTTTTTACTTTTGGCAGTAAATTTGTGTTTTCAAAAAAAGGTGGAAAATTTTCACTTTTTTTTCCCATGGGGCAAAGTGAAAGATAAAATTTTTTTCTAATGAAAAATTTTCTATTTCATTATAAAATCTCAATATTAACTAAATTTTTGCTGCATTGAATGCTAGGAGGTCTCAATTAATATTTCAAATGATAATAACAAGAACTTTATCATTTTATAATAACAAGAATAATTTTTGACTTACAACAAAATATTACAATTATTAGTATCAATATTTTTAAATTGTCTGTAATACCAAATGTTTTAATCTTCGGCTGTA
Organism: Uloborus diversus; assembly: GCF_026930045.1. NCBI lineage: Eukaryota > Metazoa > Arthropoda > Arachnida > Araneae > Uloboridae > Uloborus > Uloborus diversus. Next base: position 125,319,166 of record NC_072740.1, read on the forward strand.
TTTTTTTCCTGACTGGAATAGACTATAGCTGGTACTACATAGTTAAAATAATACCAGATAGGTGCAGCCAAAAGCGGAGTAAATATTTCTCCTTTTCACTTTGCCCTGCTATTTCACTTTGCCCCTGTTTCCCTACTGATTACAATGCTTTTGTGTTAAAATTGGAAATTTGTAGTACAAAATGCTAATATTTTTAAAGAATTGTTAGTATAACTCTATTGTTTTATGCATAGGTTAAAAATTGGGTAAAAGAATTGAGGCAAATGCTTGGTGAGGATGTATGTTTAAGTATAGCAGGAAACAAAACAGACTTAGAAAAAGACAGAGCTGTTCCTGTTGGAGAAGCAGAATCGTGAGTTTGCTTTCTTTTGTTTTTGTCTTTTGATTTTCATGTTTCAGAATTTAGACCTATTATTTTTCCCCCCTTTAGGTATGCAGCATCTGTGAAAGCTAAGCATTTCACAACTTCTGCAAAACTCAACAGAGGTATTGAAGAACTTTTCCTTGATTTGACAAGACGTAAGTAACTCACAATAGAAATTTACCACTATTTAAATTTTAATTTGATAGTTCAAAATAGCCCTACATTTAAATGTACACTTAATGTTTTTTTGTTTAGAATCAAACGTACAAATTTTTGCTTTTCTGTGATATATTTCCTTTTTGTAGGTATATTGTCCTTTTTTTCTGAAAAAAAAAGCATTTTTTATGGTTTAATGTATATACACTCTATAACAAAGAAAAAAAAATCAAGGCACCAAGAAGGAGTGATCCAATTGAGACAAAAATAATTGTTTATATATAGTGTACATGTGTGTTTGTTAATAAATCTTATCTTAATGTCCCTTAATGGTAAAAATCTGCTTCTCGCCACTTTTGTATACAGTCACTGATATTGTTATTAAAGAAAAACGCATTGTTTGAGCAGGAGGTATATGTAACTATTTTTATCATTAATGTATAGCTTTAAAGTGGAAATTTTTTTTTTATTGACTGATAATTTTTTAAAATTGATTAAAAGAAGCTTAAACAAGGTGACATATAAGTGTGATTTTCAAAAAGATTGACAGTTTGGTGTCCTGACTTTATTGGTTCATTTTTATGTTGATAAGATTATGTTTTCTGAAATTGCAAAAGCATGTAGTAAGGCATTGTTTTGCACTAAATTCATTGCATGATCGTATATTAATAAGCCTTTTCTATTACTTCAGTTTCCTATATCTTCCTATATCTTTTTTGTATGCTTTCGTGCAGCTTTTTTACTTTTTGTGCGTTAAAAAAGGAAGTAATATTTGTAATTTACACACAACTGAAATAGATTTCACTGAACTGCTCATCTAGCACTTTAAAATTTCAATGCAGTTTGTGTTCTTATATGCTACTCATGAGTGTTACCCTAGGGAATTAAATATTCTTTACTTGCAAAATATTTCTTCATCATAGTTAGCAGCATTGTTAGGGAAGCCATAGTTGTTTCTTCTTAAAATGTGTAAGTCTAAAAATAGATATATTTATTCCTTATATGTTGCATATTGAAATGTACAATTCAATGTGAAGAGTATTTTAATCGTCTCTCATGAGTGTTACCCATTTATTTTGTAATATTTGTTTCAGTATTTTATTCCAGTGAAGAGTTCTATAAATCTCATGAGTTACTTTTAACGGATAACATTCATGAGAAAGGAGTAACATTTCTGATAAAAGAGAGCCAAATAATGAGTAGATCCATAGTCATTGATATTGTATTGCCTGTATTTCATACCTTTATCAAAGAGATATTTTTTCACACTTATATATATAATAAATTCACTTTTATTCAAAATTGAAGAGTGAACAGTGACAAAGCTAATGTTTGCAAAAATGAAATTTGTGTGCGTTGTTTTGGAAAGAGTCTAATTCTCAAGATATATTATTCGACTACATATTTTATAAGAATTACTGCCAAAACTCTACACTAAATGACTTAATAAATCCATTTCTCATAAGTGTTACTATAGCTAAGATTTAATTTGTATTGATGAACTTTTCTTGAACCTTTAAAAATTGATTTCAATGCTGAAATTTTTTAGCTATTCATGTAATTGCAATGAAAACATTGGATGTTTAATTTAATATGCTTTTATCGTAAACTTTACCCTTTATTTATTTCGGAAACAAAGTAACACTCATGAGAAAAACTTTTTTACAAATAACTAAAATTTCTTCAAATAAATATTTATACCATTTTGACTTAAAACTGAGTATTTAAGATAGTTTAATCGAGATTTGACTATTTATTTTTAGAAACGAAAATACAGAATGGTTTATGAAGGTAACATTCATGAGAAATGGTGACTTGAAAAGAATTTTTATGGAATTTCTAAAATCTAAGCAAATTAACTCCCAAATAATTACCTGGTCAGAAAGCTGTGTTAATTGTAGGGAAATTATACCTAGGAAAGTTTTAATGTTTATAACAGCAAAAAACTTGAAATTGTGTCAAACATAATGTGTGAGCAATGCATTTGAAAATCATCCATAAACGAGTGACTATTGTTTGTAAAAAAAGAGAATTGTTATTTAATGTAGCCTATATTTTAAATTAAAATTTGGCTCTAAAAATGTTTAATAGCATTTTTTAAATATATGAACCATATTGTGTCTTTTCTAATCATTTAATGTGTCTTCAAAGGTATGATGGAAGTCTCTGAAGCTCAGGATAATGCCAATAGCATGGGAAGAACTGGTGGTAATCAAAGGCGAAATGTAGTTATAGTTGATGATGAACCTGTTCAGCAGAAATCTGGTTGCTGTGGTGGTGGGTGATATATGTATGTTTCTTAAAACTGGAGACTGAAATATACATACAATGCGATATAACTTTTGAACAATTCATAATGAGAAATTGCTTCATTTGAATAACATGCACTGATAACTAATTGTAACTGTACACATGAGTGATGTGTGTATTGTTTGTGAATGGGAAAATTTATTTTCCTTAAGCTGTGAAAATAAATTTGCTATAAATATAATCTTTTTTATCTTGTTAATTTCTCAATTCTAATCTATATACAAATTTTCTGGAACCAAAAGTTGCTTTTTCATGTGAGAAGACTAAGTCGATGTGGCAGGAAACTTTTTATGGCTGAAATTAATTTTTACTACATTAATGGTTTTTGATAATCATTTAAAAATGTAAATCCAGTCAAAGTATGTATTGTTTTTTGAAAAATACCAGGTAGTAAAATAAAAGCTTGTGTTATTTTAATAAATTTTATTGAAATTATTGTTAAGGAAGGCTTATCAATTTAGGCTACCTGTAAACTAAAATTTGTTATTTTTAGACTCTGATTTTATGAAAGTTCAGTATTATATTTGTTTGCTGTTCTCTATGTGATACAATAACGATGTTTCAAAACTATTACATTCATCAACATACTCTTGTTATAAGTTGTTCATAATTTGAATTAATTTTTCTTGTTCCTAAATAATTGAAATACTTTTTATATATTGATCCAGTTTTTGTGATTTATGTGTTCTGTTTTTGTCATTGATTTGTATAAAAATTACTCATGTACATTTGACATTTGATTTATTGTAATAATTATGTAAAATAGGCTTAACTTTATTTGTCTCTTTGTTGGAAAATACTGTACCTTATTTTATCACTCAGCTGCAAAATACTGTAACTTATTCATCACTTAGTTGGAAATACTGTTCTTTATTTTAAATATAAATAGCAGCTAAATTGTTATGTTTAAGCTTGTACATTAAAAGAAAAGAACCGTGGTCTCTTGTAGAGTTCTCTTATTTTAGTTGACAAACACTAACAGCATTACCAAGTTATTTTGGAGAAAAGATATTTTAATTCCTGGGCCATAACCATTTTGGGTACCTGATTAGAATTAAGAAAGTCTTTCAGAATATTTGTAAATAGTATTATACTTCAACCTTTATGTGGCATCGAATGACCAAAGAACATTCATCTAAGGTCACTGCATTTGGAAGTTCCTTCAGCCATGATCTCACTTTTTTTATTGCCTTAAGTAATAGGTTCTGTAACTTGAAACATGTGTCCAGTTGTTTGTGATTTTTGTGAAGTTGTTTTTGCTATTTGTGCAGATACGAATATAAAATTTTCTAAATTAAGTGAAAAAATTGAAAGCCCTTAAAAGTGTCTTGTCACTTTCAATGAGATCATGCTGCTTTCACCTATTGTAATTACAGTTGAGTCCCGAAAATCTAGATCTGGAAAGTCTCAGGTTCTGCTTAATTATAGGTGCTGTGTTTTAAGGTAAATTTATTAAAACCTAAGCGTCTGTCTGTGTGTGCATGTGTTTTGTAACCCCTCTCTCCTCCTGACTGGCCATGTCAACCCAGGTTGATATTGATACCGTTCGATACAAGACATCTAGAAAAAGCCATTCCACCCTTTTTTACCCCTCTAAACCTTAAAGGGAAGAAATATGAATTGATAAGTATAGGTTGGTTGGGGTATGGGGAACCCCTTTTGAGAACAGTTTGTTTTTGAAACCTTATGCAAAAGTTTTGAAACAAAAAAGTTTAAATTTATTGTCTTATTTTATGTTGGACATTATTAATAAACAAAAGTTCATCATTATTTTTATAAAATAATGCTTTAAATATTCTTAACAATTATATTTTGTATAAAATCGGTTGGGTGTCCCACTTACCCCATACTAAGGGGTAAGTGGGTCACCCCCCTTTTATTTAAATTTAAATGAAGCATATCTAAAAAATGGATAAGAGAGTCTTTCATGATAAAGTATGTAAATTCTTAGTTTGAATTATTTTTTTGTAAATGCATCCGTTTATGAAATATTTAGTCTTTTAAATCTGAATCACGAAAAATTTTAAAACAAAACAATTTCATTTGTAAAATTTATTGAAAGCCTATAGGTATATATTTTACTTTTACATATAATGGAGTGTTGAATGAATGCAATACAGTTGATGAAGATCAATTTTGGCAAATTAGCCAAAACTATAAGTTGAAAAAGAAATTGGAAACACTAAATAACTTTGAAGGAAGAACAATTATCCCTTCATCCTCAGTAATTATTATAACATCATCTGCACCATGCCAATAAAAAACCACTTCTATTCGTTCTTGCAAATTCAACAGTATTTTTTTAATTTGTATCATCAACTTTCAACATTAGACCTACATCAATCTTAATGGTTCTCTTTCATGTAAGTTTCAAATACATAATCACCTGCTTGAGCAGTGTTTGTAGCTGAACTGTTAATTCCTAATAAGTCATCATACTTTTCTTGTATTTCACTAATACAAATATTTCATCAGAGTTGCTTTTGATTTTCAAAACCTCACTATTATGGATGGGCCCACTTACCCCATAGTGAGGGGACCCACTTACGCCTAAAATGAAAATTTACGGGGTAAGTGGGACTTCTCCAAAACAGTTATTAATTATTTTGTTCAAAAATTCTTGTTGCAGTATGCACTTTAAGTTACACTATACAGGAAGGTGTAATGATCATAAAAAAGTAATAAAAACTAAACAAGAAATACTTCTTTGAAAAATGGTGCTTGAACTCGCAAAAAAAATCTGAATTTTCTTTTGACAAAGTTCTAAAACCAATAAAATGATCCCACGAAACCCAAATATATGCAAAACCAATCACTATGAGAAACTATGACATGATCAATGTAAAAAAGTATGAAAACCATATGCATAGTTCAGTTTTAGGGGGGTGACCCACTTGCCCCAGTGACCCATTTCCCCCAACCAACCCTACCATTAAAATCAACTTTACCTGCCGCAGACAGCGAACAGGGCAGAAGCAAGGGGAGCGAAGCAAGCAGAGAGCAGATTTGGTGAGCCCCATAGTTTTTTAATATGAAGAAAAAAGATTAGCATTAAAATCTGAATTTAGAAGTTGTTCACTACAACAAAACCTCCCTAACTACGTACAATAAAGTAATAAAAATATATAAGAGGTCGATGTCAACAACACTTAAAGTTGCTTGAAATTTTCATTGATCATTAGAGATGGATTAAGAGCTGCTTTGGAGATAACTACTTAATATAAAAAAAGACTTAAAAATCTTGAAATTAACATTTAGTACGAGAATCCCACTAGGCTTGACCTACGCTCATCGAGTTTCCTAAAATTGTTACCATAGATGAAGGGTAAAAATTGTAAACAAAACATGGAAGTAAGAATTTCTACTCTTTCACGTGAACGAATCAGGGTTGCCAGGAGTTGAAAGGTGCCTAAAAATGAATAATTTACCCTCATTGAGTTTAAAAAAATCGTTTTCATAAATGAAGAGTAAAAGATGGAAATAAAACGCTAAACTAAGGTTTCCTACCTTTTTCGGCTCCCTAATCAGGGTTGTCAGGGGATAAAAGTTTTTCAGCGAGGGAGATAATTTACCCTTCACTGAGTTTCCGGAAATTGTTGCCATAAATGAAGAGTAAAAGCTGTAAATAAAATGCTAAAGTAAGTTTGCCTACCTTTTCCCACTTCCTAAGCAGGGTTGCCAGAGGTTAAAAGGTGCCCAAAAATGAATAAGTTACCCTCATCGAGTTTCCAAAAATTGTCATAAATGAAGAGTAAAAGCTGTGAAGAAAACGTTTAAGTAAGTTACCTACCTGTTGCCTGTGAACTAATCAGGGTTACCAGGGGCTAAAAGGTGCCCAAAAATGAGTAAATTACCCTCATCGAGTTTCCACATAAGTTATATAAAAAAATGTAGGTAAAAATATTATCAAACCGATGGTATAGGGTTGCCTAAGCAAAAGTGCTCCAATCGTAGGGTTGCCGCTATTCAAAGTTTCAATATTGAAACTTAGTGTTCAACGAAACTGAATATTAAACATTTGAAAGATAGGTGATTGAATTGCTCCCAACGCTAGCTACTCTATCTGTATGTAAAGAACATTTAAATTTCCATTGTTTCATAATAACTACAACTTAAATATAATATATATATATATATATATATATATATATATATATATATATATATACAGTGGGCGGATCTAGAACTCGAGCAAGGGGGTGGGGGAGCTAACCTCGGCCTAAGTGGGAAGTCATTGTTTTAGAGGGTCTGTTTTGTCCTTTTTGCGGGTATTCTCAATTTTGGGAGGAGGGGGGGGGGGCTATTTACTGAATAGGCTGACTAGGTCATGGCCAGGGCCCCCAATTGACTAAAAAAACTGTACGGTTAAGCTACAGGGGGGACTTCGAAAAACTGTTTGGCCTAGGGCCCCCCCGATACCTTAATCGGACCCTGGGAGGTCATCGCTCTCAGATGGACAGACACTCCTGTTTAAACAATATGAATTTTTTTCTATCCGGGGTCCCTCTCCCGAAAAATTTGGGACTTTAAGTATGGCTTTTTACTTGAAATAAGCTTGTATAGTATATCGAAGAATATAAATAATTTCAGGAACATTTTAAATATCTGAAAACACTATATGCACTTCAGTTGGATATGAAGCTACAAATTACCGCCCCATTGTCAGATCTAAGATGGCGTTACAAGCAAACACCGGAAAGGTCAGTTACAGCATCCAGAGGTTGCAGCTGCGCTCTAGCTTTATGCTCATGAGTCTGGAGTTGCTAAAACCACTTTTAGGCAAAAAAACCTCATATAAAGCCGAGTAGATTATCACATTGATAGGTAAAAATACTTTTGCATAACAGAAAAAGGTGTGCAAACATGGTATGACTCCCTATCGAAAAAGTGAAGATAAAAGCTAGGGTATAAACATTATACCCCAGCTATTGCTAGAAAAAGGAAGTAAAAAGAAACGGATGAGTGAAGGGGGTTAGAACCTTCCCGTAGAAACTTGAAAAATCGATTTCAAAAACGCAATTTTTGGAACATTTTGGTGGTAAAGTTAAGTGAGATGGGGTTGAGGTTCCTTCCTGAATATTTTTCCTTACTATAGTCAATTTCAAGCTTTCTTTAGTGATATTAGGGGATCGAATGCTCTTTGAAGAAATTTGCACAAATAAAAGGTTAAAAACGCATTTTTATGGTATATGTGATAACGTTAAGGTGATGGGGAAGGCCCAATGGGCTCTCTCTGAAAGTTTTTCGCAGCAGAACTTGTGGGGAAAACACGATTATAGCCTAGCTTTGGAGACGTTAGTAGAGGAATTCTTTAGGGATATACTTTGAAAAATTTTCAAAATTGGTGTCATTAAGAAGGAGTTTTACGCAACTTCTGGTGAATTTACGTTACTGGGAAGTTCTCCTCTGGAAGTCTATCGACATTGAACACTCCAACTTAGGTTATAACTGGTGACGTTTAGGAAATGAACAGGGTTCGGAGGCACTCTCTGGAAAAATTTCGTCAGTGAAGTCTGAGAGATGCAATTTTAGTCTATGTTTGGTTAAGTTTAGAAAATGGGAAGTTTTGGAGATTTTTATGAAAATATTTTAACAACTAAGTCTTCAAAAGGTGACGTTTCATTTGGGAAATGGAGAAAGTTCACGGGCTGTTTCTGGAAGTTTTTTGACCCTAAATTTCGAAAAAAAAAAAAACAATTGCACGCCTTCTTCGTCGATGTTAAGAGGGATCTCCTAACGTCACAAAAAGGATGTCAGGTCTTTATTCCGAATTTTTTTCAAAATTGAGGTTCTGAGAATGTGACTTAAGGTTTTAGGTTCGGGAAAGATAGCCCCTGCCTCCTCTTGACTCTATCGGCCTCCTTCTCTCCCGAAATCTCTCTCAAGAAGTCATTTTTATTTTGTATGTGAAGAAAAAAGGTTTGGGGATTCTCCCGAGGAATTTTCTAAAACGAAATTTAAAGCTATTTGTGCTGATTCTAAGAGGGAGGTACTCCAGCAGAACTAACATGCAAAATACCGACAGCAAGGTTATGACATCCAAAGACTGCAGTTTCGTCCTTAGGGGCAAAAAATCACAATAATTGCATAAAAATGTAGTTTAGGAAAAACATGGGGCAAAAGGCAAATTGCATAACACAGACTAGTTGAAACTACCTGTCACTCATTCTCATGCCCTCATGGAGCTTGAATGACTCAAACCTTAGAAAGATCTAGGTACAGAAAATGACCAAAGTCAATGGCACATGAAAACCTCTCATGAGGGGAGGAAGACCTGGAATCAACCTCTGTATTGAGAGTTACTTGCTCCGGCTAAAGCCCTCGATCCGTCTTTTAAGTGGCGACACGCTCCAGCGTCCGCCATTTTGTGTCGTTCCGCAACTTTCTCCCTACCTCAACAGTAGAAAAATACAGAGTTTCGCTCATTCAAAAGTATCTTTTTATCAACGAATGTTTACAGATTTTTAATCGTAACTTATGTAACTGATAATATACATACAAAAATGTTGAATTTTACCTTGGTAAAATATTTTTTTATTATTAAACCGAATATTAGTAAAAAGGTTTTTTCGAAGAAATTTTCGACCATTTTTAAGAGTAATTTCTTTTTTTCCCCCATAGATAGAACTTCTGAGTTACAAATTACTTGAAGTGTTTTAAATATGCGTTTTATTATTATAAAGTTGGTGTAGTAGAACCAGGGGCGGATACAGAAAAATCTCTCGGAGGGGGGCCGGGAAATTGAATAGCACTTGCTCCTTCCCCCTGCCACATACGATGTTTCATAACAAAGTTTTCATTACTTTATTTTAAAATGTCTGCTTTAAATTTTTTTAGGATCCCTTAAACTAATGATCCACTTCTAAGTACATACATATTATGTTCCAATATATTTTGAATGAGGACGTAAAACATCTTTAACGTTTCAAGCCTATTAAATACTAAACCATAATAATGTTACCGAAATGCTGTACAATTAGCGGTTTTAATTTTAGGAACAATGTCGTAATGATTATAACACGAGGGCAAGGTTATTCAATAAAAAAATATACCCATACCTCATTTGAGTTTTTAATATTCTTTTATAGTATTTTAACTATAAAATATTATTTAATTAAGAAAATTATAGCTATTAAACATATAAGGTTTACTGAAAAATTCAGGGCAATTACTGTGTGGATTTCAAAGCAGTTGCTGATTGTTCTTGAAGCCATGATACAGTTGAGATAACATATTCATATTACATGCCACCTCCATTAATATCATGGTTTTCTCAAGAAACTACGATATGATTTCTTTCATTTTGCATTTTTTATAAGCTGAAAAAGAAAAAGCTATTATTCCGCAAATAGCTTCCTGTATCAAAATAATTCTTCTAGACACGCCTGCACATTTTTTGAAGAATGTTAGTTATTGATTCCATCAAAGAAAAATTAGTGGATGAATCGCGATATTACGTTCCCTTGAATTCAAAACCAGCGAGTTAAATGTATAAATGTATTCTTCCACTCTAGGACTCCAGTATAACTTCTTTAGCAAACAAAAATGCTATTGATAAAAATATGCTCTATGTGTGTTTTGTGTTCTGTTTAATCAACTATATAAAAAAATGCTATGGAGAAGTCAATTAAAAATAGTGAATAAAATAGTTAAATAAATTCATCCTTGGGGGGGGGGGGACACGGGCCTCCTTCCCCCCTTAAACCCACTACTGACTAGAACAGTAGTGAGCTAAATTAACTATGTCATAAATTATTTGTGGGCAACAGTTTGAACTTATTCATTTAAAGCAGTATCATATTACAAATGTGTGTAGTTTTCTTATGGAAAATTATTCACTTCTAAAAAATTGCAAAATTTCTTTTTGTTTTAACTAATAAGGTTTTATTTTCAGCAGGACTCTTCCATGTTTTTTTTTCTTCTTTTTTTACATTTTACCAACACTTTCTTGTTCTTCATGACGATTTTACATTAAAAAATGCCTTTCATTTAAACCTGATTTTTAAGGATACTAGTAGTTCTTAAAAATACAACGAACTGATAATAAAATGTAACCAGTTTTAAATCAATATTTAAAAAATAATAATAATTGAATTATTTGATACCAATAGGAATTCAAATAAAAGAATGCAGATTACATCTGTGACGAACTATTATAAATAGCAATAATGAATTCATAATTTAACAGATACTCTGATAAATCATAGCTATATATACTTTTTTTAAATTATTAAAAAGATTTTCACATCAAAATAAAAATTAAACGATAACAGATTTCTTCCGGACAAAAAAAAAAAAAAAAAAAAAAAAAAAAAAAAAAAATCTTCACGTAATTATATAATTTGGCTTGAGTTACATGTTACTATAATCTCAAAGAAGCTTAATTTTTTTAATGAATAATTTCATACTTTTAATATCTTAATTTTTATGCGCAAAATAGATAAATAATTAACTTCGCAACACACTGAAACTCATGGCTATGACACAATTAAAAGCAAAACGACGTGTTAAAATAATTTTGCTACAGTTATTGAGACATTTTGAAACAAACTAAACAATAGAAAATTTGCATTAAAAATAAATAAAATAATTAGTATATTTAAATTTTGACGGCTTTGTTATCTTAAACTCAGAAAAATCAGTTTTAAGAACAGGGCAAATATTTTACTACTTCTAGCAATTTATTAGGTGCCGTTACATAGTTGAGCTTTACAATATTTAACGGGACTATTTATGATGATTTTAGTGAATGTCCTAATTATCCCATGAAAATTAACAAACCATAGACAGTTTCATGAAAAGTAAAAAATATTACAATTTCAACAAAAGTTTCAAAAAGTATCTGAAATTGCACAGCAGTATTGATAAAAACATTTAAAATACATAAATAATCTTTCAATGTATTTCGATATAGTAATTTTGAACTGTTAGAACATCTTAATGCACTACAATAAGGCATCTTCACATTAAAGATGGCGTTCCATGAAAAATACGAATAGCAAACAGAGTTCGTACTCAGTTTCAGAAATAAAATGAAGCAGTTTTGGAGGAGTTTTGAAGGAGTAAAATGAGATTTTGAAGGAGTACTAATGGAGTGTCATTAAATGTCACACTTTTTTTCAATATATTTGACCATCAGCATTATTTATCACAAAGTGTCACACTTCACCCCAAACTTCTTCTCTTGTCACGTCATATTTTTTACAAACATATTGTTACAATAACTGTGTGATGTCACTTTTTGTCACCCTCTCTCTTCCCCTTGTCACAATTTCATGAGACCGTCTCCTCCTCAAAGCGTAACATCACTTGTGGATGACCCTTTTTACAATATTATAACTGCAGTTAACTTAACAATATTTTTTTTTAACGCAATCACTTAATGCAGTTTTAAATATTTAAATGATAATTAGACAGCTTGACTTTTGCTGCTGAGAGTGTGGTAGAGGAAAAAACAATAATCATAAAACTTGAAAAAATAACCAAGCACCATTTAAGCATGTTTTACTTCACTTATGAAATGTCTTAATCTTCTAATAAAAATTTCATCTTCAACTTTTATGAATTAACTATGATCAATTTGTAAATCGAAAAAAATGCAAGAAATTACTACATTAAAATCGCCTTAGTGACGAAGTTAGTTGTCAATCGAAGTATTTTAAGTTTCTGTTATAGAGGAAGATTATGTAGTCTTGAACTCTCTAAAAAGAAGGAGTTTTGAAGGAATTAAAACCAAAATGAAGGAGTTTGAAGGGCCCTTCAAAAAATTTTTATAAATGAAGGAGTATTGGAGGAGTTTTGAAGGAGCGTACGAACCCTGGCAAAGAGAAAATATCTAGTATTCCGCTTAGTGAAATCACACAGGCAACGACACAAAATGGCGGACTGAACCCACGTGACTGCCCGCCTCCAATCGCAGTCGAAAGCGGCGCGCAGTGCATGGATCAAAGTGTGTCGCCACTTAAGAGAAGGATCCAGGACTTCATACTGAAAATTCAAAATTTGAGCACCTATTTCATGCAAAAAGAAATTCTGCGTCCAGTGCCGGACCTAGGGGGGAGCAAACCCGGGCCTTTGGCCAGGGCGGCGACTTCCCCTTATTTCAGCGCTGTTTTTCGTAGAAATTTGATTTAAAAAGCAATTAAAAATGAGTAAGGGCTGCAGTTTCAAGATTTACCCCGGATCGGAAAAATTGAATATCCGGTTCTGTTTGCATTTTATCTATGCCTCGCTTGTAGATAATTTGATTCACAAATGAATGTTTTACAAGTTCTTTTTTCTTGAGATGATACACATTGAACTTTCGGTTATTAAATTTTCTTTTCTGTTGATACTACTGATAGGCCTGAACTTGAGTCCAATTTTGCTAAAAATATATAATTTCCTTTACAGTTTTAGCGTTATTGAAAAGATGCCAGAAGATATTTTTGACGATACGTCTGCCATTCGGTGAGTTTGAGAAGAAACTATAAAAGCTGCATGGGGAAAACAGAAAACATACGAACGAATGAAAGGCTGTTTTTTATTTCTTCCTACTTTGATGGCAATTTGAAAAAGACATTGAGTTTCTGAAGATGGAAAGGACATCCATTATTAAGAGTGACGTTTCGCTTCCATTGATCTCTCTCTCTCTCTCTCTCAGTCAGGGCCCGACTGACTAAAAGTGAGTCCCAATGGCGACAATACTTTGGAGACCGCTCCCTTTCAATTTTATAACTGAGTCAACGCAAAGTCAAGTTCATTTTTTCCGCACTCTACAGCCCTTGAATATAGCGCTACGGAGTGCAGTCGCACTGTTGCCACATGACCAGCACTGCCACGGCTTTTTAATATTTTTACTTAATAATTTTGTTGCTCAACTAAATAGCGAAGAGCATATTTCCCCCCTCCCCTCCCTCTAATATTAAAATAAAAAGTGAAAATAGGCCATTTACTAAACAAATCTGTTTTCAGTCTTTTTAGCTTCATTAGTCAATTTTTTTAAAGCGAAAAACAGGAAAACTGGTAACAAAACTTAACTTTGCATGAAATTGTTCAGAAAAAAGTTTTCTTTCTTATACAAAACCAACTAAATAAGAAAAATACTCAAAATATCAAGAGTTTTTCCAACTAATAAACCATTTTTTTTAAATTTTTTCTTAAAAATACTCAATTCACAATTCATTAATGCTATGTATGAGTTTTCAAAAAATTTGGGGCTCTTTAAATGAGGGAGTCCAAGGTTCAGAGGCTTAGACGGCCTGGGTGTTAATCAGGCCATGCGCTCAGTTATACAGCAAAGTATCAGTATAGGGTAAAGATAAAGATTATCGGTTGCCACTTGCCATGCGGCGACTAGCTGTAAAATGCTGGTTACTAAAAATATCAGTAGCATTCGCCACCTGGCCGTCACTCTGATCAACCCCACCTGTGGAACCCGATAAAGCCATTGTGGGATCCTGGGTCTATATTTCATGACGGACCCTCTTGTCTTTCTTCTTCTTACACAACATAACATCATTCCCTTCGCCCCACAGTATTTTAAGATGTTTTTTTTTTTGTTTTAGTAATCAGTATATGAAACTATAAACATGTCTTCTTTTGCTTCTTCACTATACAATTTATTTCTATTCTTACGCATAATTTCGAGCAAAACTCTCAAAAGTAGCTTTCTCGTCAAATGTTAAAATTTAGAGTTGCAAAGATAAGTCGTACGAACAACTAAAAATACAAAGGAAAAAAAAGTTTATTAAAAGGCAATATTTACTGCTCTTGAACTAACTACAAAAAAAAAAAAAAAATCTTTAAGCAATATTATACCAAAATTTGTCATGCACGTGTACTGAGTAATTAATTTAAACCACAAGTAATTGAGAAATTAAAGAAAAACATTTAAACAACTGTTCTATTTTCAGTAATTTCATATTTAAAGCCTGATATAAGTGCAAATTTTATTGCATATATTCAGAGCTGCCAACTGCTACGAAAAAATCGCAGTATGTACGAACTACAGCCATGAATTACGAGTCTTTTCATGCATAAGCGCACTTATTTTGCATTAAAAAAGGCATTTCTTATAACCTCAAAACACGTGAATGCAGTCATCTGCAATTTTGTGCAATTTTACGTTGCGATTTCTTATTTTTACTATTTTAGATTTTCAAAAGTTGGCAGCCCTGCATATATTCCAACTCTGAAAAGAAATGAAAGCCCTAATCCTTAGGGACCCCTCGGTCAGGGTCCAGTTGGCTAACCCGTTAATCAAATCCTGCCCACCTGTGTTATAATTAGTCATTTCTATCGCCAGAAATTTCAACCCAACAAAATGTTCTCAACGGGATCAGACTTCGAAAGTATTCCTTTATAAATGAAATAATTTCGCAAAATTTATACTTGTTGACATAATTAAAGATAGCGACATTAATTAGCTGTATTTAAACACATAATTTATGTTTCAGTAGCAATTTGATTGTTAATTTGTTGTTTAGTTACTTTTTTTTGGAATAAAAAAAAAAAAAAAAAAAAAAAAAAAAAAGAAGAAAAAAAAAGCATGCCGATTAATAAATTTGCTTCTTCTTACCACTTGCGCGGGCGACTAGAAAGATTTCCTAATCTTGATCTTTATTATTGGGTAGACCGATTAGTGAATGAACACTTAAGTGCAATTTTATTTTAAAAAAATATTACGTCATTAAAAGTTGCAACATTAGTTTTTATAGCAGTAAAAGCATTTTAATTAATGCACGTAATTATTTTCACGGTTGAGAGAACTTTTACGGTTCTGCGTCTGTGTTTTTGGTGGTTGAAATGGAGGGAAAAAAAAAACAGTAACACAGTCATTGAGCAACTATAACCAGTGGTCTAACACAACATTTTCAAGACGTTTCCCCTTTTTGGAATTACATTGAAGAAAGGTTCTACTGCTAAATTCATCTAAGACAAGTACTTTTAAAACCTTATGTTAATTAAAAAAAATATTAATTTGAATTTTGGCCTCTTGAATTCAAATTATGTTTTTCGCAATCACGAGTGTGTGTGTGTATGTAGGCGTGTGTGTTTATGTGCGTGTAGGGGGTTATGTGTATGTGTGTAGGCATGTGTGTTTGTGTCTGTTTGCAGGTATGTGTGTGTGCGTAGTTGTGTGTATGAGTGTTTGTGTGTGGGAGGGGGATGTGTATGTGTGTGTAGGCATATGTGTTTGTGTCTGTGTGCAGGTATGAGTGTGTGGGTACTTGCGTGTGTATGTGTTTGTGTATGTATGTGTAGGTGTATGTATGTGTGTGTATGTGGTGGTGGTGGTGGTGTGTGTGTGTGTGTGTACGTGCGTGTATGTATGCGTGTATGTATGCGTGTAAGTGTAGAATATTGACGCAAACTGGATACGGTTTTTGCTGGAGGAGCAGCATCGTGAGGAGCCGGTCGACGGTGATGCTGCAGAGGGTGCTGGTGGGAAAATAAAATCATAGCACATCAAAACAGTCAAATGAAAGCAATAAGCAATCGTGATTGCTCAAAAAAAGGCTTTATTGGTCCAAACAGTCCTAACATGTACATAAACCACCGTATTGAAATTATTTGGCATTGTTCAATACTCTAAACGGAGGGAGTTCCTCGCCAAACCCCCTTCACTCAGCCACTGGTCACAGCGAATACAGAATTGAAAGACAAGTTCATTACTGAGATGAATTCTGAAAAAAAAAAAAAAAAAAAAAAAGAATATAGCATTTTTACAATAAATGAGCTTGTATGATGTGGTAAAAGTGAGAAAAAAATTAAATTTAGTAAATACAGCTAGTGATTTGCAATATTTTTTATTTTAAGTTAAAAATCTTAAGCTGTTATGCAATATTTCATTCTAATACGTTTGAATTTGAATTTCGTACACAATATTTACGATTTGTTTCAATATTTTTACCAAAAAGTGAGCACATGTACACACTCAATAAATAAATAAATTACTCAAGTTGAAACAAAAAAATAAACAGGTAAAAAGTGTCCCATCGTGTCGTGCCCTGAATTCAATTGCTCAGTTCCAATTGAATTTCGTTTACGGTTCCAATTTTCAAAGTTATATTTTTTTATACATTAAACTTAATAATTGTCAACATGTATAATTTGTAAAAAGCCGACAGACTGGTGCAGTGGTTAAGACATTGGCCTCTCACGCCCAAAGGCGCAGGATCAAACCTGGCACCAGTCGGTGGATTTTCAAGATGCAGAAAACTCACAGCGTCCATGTTGCATGCTTATACGGCATGTAAATGATCCCTCGATTACTCGTTTGGCATGGAGTATTGTCCGTTTTCCACGAGAAGGCACTTCTTGCCTTCGCCACGTGGTATCCGATGATTTTATTTCGCTGCTTTCGGCAAAAGGCATATTCGGATCATAGCATTTTGTCGTACAAGCGGCAGTTTTTAAAATGTAAGAATAACGAAAGTAGCAGTAGACACGTGAAGCAAGTGATGTAAAGGACACTGACTGTTTTGCGCAATAAATGTACACCAAAGTTAAGGTTGTCTGGTTGACTCATTTCCAAGCACGAGGATAAATTTATCGATCACCCCAGCGTAAAATCGAACTCTGCATTCAAGAAGGCGAAGCGAAGTACCTTCTCGTGGAAAACGGACAATACCTCTTGGCAAAATTAAATTCCTAGTGCAGTTTCGCATCGAATAGAGCACAGGTGCCTCCATCCACTTGGGAAACTTGGTGTTAAAATTCTCGTGGCAATGCCATCCCACCAATAGTGGTGCCACGTGAAAGAGGGGATGCTTTACCGGGGGATCGCCTTAGGTCTGTGAAAGGTAGTGCCTCTACCGCAACCCCATTAGAAAGGGGGGGGGGATCGCAAAAATGTTTTGCAATTATTTCCAATGTTACGTCTTTTTTTTTTAACGGGCTTGTGTATGAGCTTATGAAATCAACTGATTCCCCCTCCCCCAACTCGTATTCTAGATACCCTACTGGCCAGAGTTCAGAGCCCTGGGCACCCATTCTCCTAGAGCTGGCATCCATTTTTTTTATGTGGAAACTCTATCGACGGATAGCTATTACCACAAGAATTTTGACACGCATTTCCCTCACGTCATCCCCACTTGGGCTCTCTCCGATGCGAAACAGCTCACGGAATTTAATTATACCCAGAGTATTCAAATCGAAAAAAAAATACTGAAAGGAACTTTTACTTGTCACATAATCATACGATATAGACGCTGACTATTTTCTGTAAATACTCCAAGCAGTACACGCAGCGTTTTCGTTTTAACGTTTCATAAACGTCTTAAAATAGTCATCAGAACATTAACAACCATTCTATTAACAACGTTTCGAAACGAAGTGTGCTTATTGGGACAGAAGAGCACATTTAATCTGCTGTTGCACATTTGAAGGATCATGTGCATGTTAAAAAGGAAGAAAATATCACACCCTGGTTATTGATTTGACGCAGTTAAAAAATGCGATAAGCTAATGAAATCTCTCAAAATGCATGGTAACGATTTTGAATTCTTTATCAGACGATTTATGGGGGAAACCAAACAGCTGTGAAGAAGGCTTCAGATTCTATCGGAAGGTGAGCAAGTCTACTCTGCTGAAATCTTCCCGGTCGTTGCGTACGATAGACACAAAAGATGACGGTAATATCCTTTTTCACGTAAGAGTTTTATTCTTCAAATAGAGCTTAATTTCATTGTAAATTTTATTGCAAACCAACATCTCTTTTAACAATGAAGTAAAAATAATGAATATTTCTGGTTCTATAAGTTTCTAAGTATGTGTTTTCACGTGCTGTATTGCAGTATATAGAAAATCTCGAACCCAAGCCCGTCTTTTAAAGGTAGAGGGAGAGAGTAGGAGCATAGACTAATAATAAGAATAGACCGAGCTATGGCAACCCTTTTGCTGCTCATAAACCAAAATATGTGACTGGTGGATATATCGTAGCAGACGATCAACGCCCGCGAGAAATAAAATAAATAGAATTGATGGAACACGGAAGAATGATCTTTTATGGAGTCCGATTTGTAAATTTGTTGTTCTAAGTTGTAAATATTTTGTTAACATAGTGAGTTTTTCGTTTAGAAAGTATTGTGCATTTTCTTTAGTCAATTTCAATGACTCTCTAGGCAATTAAAGATGCAAGCGCCCAAAAAGAATCGGCAAACGGTAAGATTTTTACCTACAATTTCAATTTAAGATACCGATTAGTACATTTTCGTGTTAACGCAAAACGTTTACACCATTACGTTCACGCCAACGCTGACGTACCAGTTCCAAATGAAATAAAAGTTACTGAAAACTGTGATCAGAAACTAATTACTAATGTCAAAATATTACATAACTAAAAGAAAAACAGTTCAATCTCTGCACCTGGAAAAAAATTATAATGAAAACACATTACGTCTTAAAATACATGTCGAGTGCCAAACTATAGATAATGTTGCCATCTAGCAACCATGCTGCCAAAGTTTTCGCCAAGTCTCCCGCCAGTCACATGATGTATCCATGAACCAATTTTTTCATCAGCAAGACTGGGAAAGCTCGGTCTTCTCTTATTATTAGTCTATGAGTAGGAGGGTTCAACTGCGCCCTCTAGGCAGTTAAGCATAAATGTTGTTATATATGAGTGGGCATGGTTTTTGTTGTTTCCCTAAAATTGCGCATTGAGTATACACCCTCCCCCCTCCCTCTATTCCCATAGAAAGATCGAAATGACGGAACTGCTTGACCCGTTTGCTAAAATGTTTAATAAGTCAGCTAAAATGTTTAATATAGCAGATCATATACTGACATAAACATCAAAAACGGGAGCAAATAAATGAACGATTAAAAAAAAGTGTCATTGAAAAGTACTTGCATTTTCTTGACAAAAAATATTCTCAAGTTGAACATTTCTGAAAAATGTACTTAGTTTTAAATTTTTGTAATTACAGTGAAACCCCGATTTTACCTTTCTCAAGGGACTGGGTTTAAAAAACGTAAAATACGGGAAATAAATAGCAGCAAAATTGATGATGGTACCTGATGAAAAAACGTTATATGTGGTAAAAACGTAGACTTGAGGGACGTAAAAAATCGGGTTTCACTGTATATTTATATTCAGTACTATCCTTAAATTATATATTGCTCTTTTTTCGTGTTACTTACTGTTTTCCAAAAATGATCACATAATCTTAATTCACTTTCTTTATATAAAAATTTTAAATAAAGGTTTTATACTATTGTATCAATTTAGAAACGAAGACAAGTTGTTTTTTTACCTCTATATATTTACAGGTTTTCGACAACAAATACTTAGACATTCGTAAGATTCTTTTGATACTATTCTTATTGGAGTTGTGTTCATTCTCTATTGCTGCTCTGAGTTATGAATGCCCAGAACCTGTCGATATTTTCCCTTGTTATTGTGAAGATGAAGATGACGACCCTTGGATATTTTGCAACCACTTAACGAAGCCGGATGAAATTTACCAGGGAGTCAAAGGTCTTAAGGAGTACAAAATCTATAAAATGTCTTTTTTCATGAACTGGATTCTAGATGCAATCAAATCTGATGCGTTTGATGGGCTGGCCGTTGAAAGAATCTTATTTGAAAATTCAACTATCACACTTTCAGCTCCTCAGTTCAAGGGAATGGAAAGCCACTTGACGTCAATTGAGCTCAGGGCATGCTTCAATAAAAGCAACCCTCTTGGAACTTGGTCATTGGGCCATCTAAGCAAACTGAGAGAAGTAGTGTTGGTAAAGAATAGGATTGTCAACCTTCCTGATGATTGGCTCACAAGTATACCAGATTCTTTACGGTCAATTACAATTGAAGACAACAGTATTGTTACCATGGGAGATCAAGTATTTTCTAAAATCCCACATCTCACGTTTTTGGTGCTGGAAGGTAATAGGATATCTTTTTTGAAAAGATCTATGCTTCCGAAACCAGCTTCTGATCTAAGATCGTTAAACCTCAAGTAAGTACATTTATTGCAATCAAAGTAACACAACCAGTAGTTGACATTCACAATAGTAGTTGACACTGCATTAGTAGTTGACACTTATAAAGAAGAAATCAACTGATAAGAAAAATCATAAATTTGTATAAAAATTACACAAAACGTTTAAATTTGGAATGTTTACCTTTTAACTTATTCTTAGCTGATCTCTTGGCGCTTGTGTTTCTCTTGTTAGTTTATTTTTTCTTTATAAGTGTCAACGACTAGTGCGGGTATTAACCACTATTGTTTTTACCTTACTAGCATGAAAAGATATTGCAAAGTAGTCCCATACTGCTGCTTTTATACCACAACGAATGAAGCTCAAAGCTGATTTTTTCCATTTCAATGCGTTGAAAAAAAAAAAAAAAAAAACTATTGTCTAACATTAAGTTGTATTATATTACCTTCTATATTCTCTTCTAAAGTAGTCATTCGAATATTATTTATTTAGACAACTTTCTGTTGGTGTTATTGAAAGAATAAAGGATAAGTAAAATAAATAAAAATACTTTTAAACGCATTTCAGGAGCTACAGTAAAAGGTAATATTTCATATCGAATCATAACTTTTTTAACGCGTTTTCTAAACAAACTGTCAAAATCACAAGAATTTTTTTTCTCATAAAAAATAAATTTTAGAATTATATACAAGTTTTGGTTGAGAATCTCGAAAATTACTTTAAAGTGATTTTGAAGTAGAATGGGAAGATTATTTGTTATGGAAAAAAAAATAAGTTTGAGTTATAAAAGGAATCCTTAATTTTTATTTTTAACCTATTCCTGATTTTTGAGCAAAATTCCAATTTTTCCTGAAAATATTATGTGAATCCAATTTTTAGTATTCAAATTTGTATATTTCTCACTCGGTATTTCTTTCTTTTGAACCTTTATATTTTGCTTCGGCGGAAAAATAATGGGGTAAAGTAGGCATATTTCATCCATGTGCCCAATTTCTCTGGTCTGACACTAGATATCTCCACCTGTGATATTTTTTATGGTTGGATAGAACACTTTATGTGTAGAAGTTTCATGAGCCTAGTCCGATATGTTACCGTTTGGGAATACTTATTCTGATTTTTAAAAACTTGAGTAATCGTAATACTATCTGTAAATGTACTTTTTGATTGATTAGAATGTTTTTATTAATTTAAAAAGAAAGAAAGTAAAAAAGTGGGGTAAAGTTTTTAAAGTTAAAACTGCACAGACACGCTTTAGAGAACAATTGATTTTTTGAGGCGTAAAAAACGGAGCTCTGATGCGTGGAGCAACCATTTGTGTAAAAAAAAATCTGCTTATCTTCACTGTGGCTTCTACAATTGGCTGAAAAAATATGGTCGCCTTAAACAAAGCCACCGTGCCTCAAGGGACTAAGTTGTTATTGGTTTCATTGCAATGAAAGATAAAGCGATTTTTTTTTGCAAATTCTCCCTGGTGGAGAGGAAAACGCCTGAAAATGTCCAGAGTTGACATGTGTATCGGTGCCTCCAGTTATCAAACGCGTTTTTTATCCAAAGCGTGCTAAGACTAATTTGAAAATGTTAGGAAAATTGAACAAGAAAAACAAAAAACCAAGAATGTTAGCTTCTCAAGTTGCACACTTTGTTTAATAAATGTTTTAAAATGACTGTCAGCGTTGTAACATCTATTTTACCCGTAAAACGTTTTTAAACGTTCGTAAAATCTTTCTAAACGTTCATAAAACGAAGAGTGCTACTTGGGTTGAGGCACAGTTTACCTGTCCTAATGTGTTTGTTGATTCTTATTCCAGTTCAAATCGTCTACTGTACTTGCCCGATGATCTTTTTACGGAAATGCCGAATTTGAGAACCCTGGAGCTGGCAAATAACAGACTCATCACAATAAGTGAAGGCACTTTTTCGGATATTATATCACAGCTGCTGAAGCTTGATTTCATAGGTAATTACAATTATTAGTTTTTCTTCAAATGCTCGGTTTCTTAATCGATAACACTCATTAGATTGATACGATTCGATTCACTCAATACCCCGAAACATTTTAAGTAAGCAACAATTTATTCATTACTTTTTTCCCCCATTCTTTCAATGCGATTGGCTGCGGGTGGAACCTCACTTTTGCAAGCCTAGTGCTATCCATCCAGTATGTCATCCAGTCTATCGTATGTCTCCATTCAAGTGCGTACGTTAATTGCAGAGAATTTTGACGCCCAGTCTCCCTCCAGATGGAGGCACCTGGGCTCTCACACCAGGGCGAAATTGCACCAGGAGTTAAGTTTAGCCAAGAGTGCCTAAACCAAATAGGCTCTCAAGGGATCTTAAATGTGCTGCATAATCCTGGCACATGGGCATTGACAATTTCTTGCATCTAGAAGATCTACCGAGTGGACGCCATTGCCTCGAGAGGTTGGTTTGACTTCTTTATAGCCACCCTCAATTTATATCTAAGCAGTCCAAAGAGTACCTTTGGAGGCTTGTATCCCCAGCAACCTCCATACATCTGGAAAACTTAACGATCACGACAGATTTAACGTTCACCAGTCACCTTTAGCGTAGAGGACGAGCTTTAGTCGGATCGAAGTGGGACCCTAGGGATTCTTTTAACTTTCTCGTTAAAGAAAAAGCTACTAGCAATTCCCAAGGGCCTCAGTTGAGGTTAAAACTCGCAACGCAGAGTTACGAGACAAACGTTCATTTACTACGTGCTGCTCCAAAGCGTTGTATTGAGTAATAAAAAGTGGGTTTAGAACAATGTTCTAGCTATGTAACATCGAAACTAATTCAATTCTGGTGAAATGACCTGGTAACTTATTTAATTTTTGAGACCATAAAATTAAGAGTTCCCATGGGTTTCTGATCTGAGTTTAAATCTAAAACTACACTACGTAGAGTATAATTACAACTGTTGCTCAAAATTGCTGACACATGGCTTATGGAGTAATTACCTATAATTTTGACTCTTTTTGCTTCAAATTACCAAATTTGAGACCGTGTAATTGAAAAAAAAAAAAAAAAAAAAATAGATGCTATGCGTTTCTATTCTGGGCCTAAAACTACACCACATGGACTTTAACTAAAGCTGAGTCTCAATTCTCAAAGCTATTGACCCTTCGTGCACAGTTATTGACTCTGAAACTTAACCTTTTTTTTTTTTTTTTTGAAAATCTTAACTTTGGAACCGTTTAACTACTAAAGCCAAGAGAACCCATGCTTTTTTGTGCTTTTGTGAGTACTAAACTATGGTGAGTAATTAATCCTATACTTACTTCCGAGGGTAACTCACGACTTTAGCAGATATGTGGACAGAAACAAGGCAAAAAAAGTAACGAAAATAGCATCTTCAATTGATTTTTGCTTTCAAAGTCATGAGTAAGCCACCAAATTATTTATGCTAGCTTGTACCTAGCATCAAGTTGTATTCATATTTGAAAAAAAAAAGGCTTACTTCACTCATTGCTTTTGAAGCAAAACGATCATTTATTTTGCACCATACATTCACAGCCTTAAACTTTGACTTCTCTTCAGAGACAATCACATCACATTAAAAAAAAAGGAACTTCACTTTTTCTTATCAACACATTCTGAAATTTTTATGGAAATTGAAGATATCAAATATTAAAATACTTAAAAAAAAGAAAAAAAAAACAACTATTGTTGCATTGCAACTAAATAGTCAGAAATTTTTATCTACAATTCAGATGGAAACTTGGTTTTAAGAAAATGAACATATAGTAATGTTAACAACAATTCTGGGTTTTCTTTCCTTTTCCCTTCATTCCCATGCTATCAAAGGGAAAAATAACAATATATAAATTTTGAATCTGTTCTAGACCGCCAGATTCATCTTAATAAGAGGTGCGACCCTCGGGTAAAAAAAATGTTGAACACCACTGTTCTGTACAATGTAATAAATTATAGAAATTTTATGATGATATAAAATAAAAATGAGGGTTCTTAACGTTGAGAAATTCTTTTCTTCTGGTTCAAAATTGAAATAATTTTATCAAAAATTTTACATCATATTTCCACAAAACTCTAATTGGCGGATAGCTTTGATCTGGATCCATGATTCATATTCAATGTCTCTCATATTAATCATATATTCATTTTTGATAACCGTAGAATAACTTAGGAGTTTTTCTTCGTTTATGTGTCAAAAGATGCAGTAACACTATTAAAAGATGAGTAGGCAGTTAAAATTGGGAAATTGTTGACCAAAGTTGCTTCTAAATGAGTGCATGTAAATTATTCAATTATGTAAATTATTCATACTAGTATGATTAAACTTTCACATTACTTAAAATTCTTTAAGTAATGTGAAAGTAATGTGCTTTTATTTATCATCAACTAGGAAATCCTCTGAAATGTGATAGCAACTTAAAATGGATGTATTCTGGTACGAGAAGACCTGCTCTTCTGGAAGGACATTGCACAGAACCAGACAAATTGAAAAATAAACCTCTTTTCGACCTAAAACTTGAAGATTTTGAATAAAATATTCCTGGAGTTTAAATTTTGTTAAGTATCATGTCTAAGGTGAAATGTACTTTTCAAAGTTGAGAACTCATTGTTTAATTTATTTTAGGAAGACTTGATTCATCTTCACTCATAACAGTCACTCGAAACAATGCAAAAAGAATTTCTGCGTTGATTTATTTATTTTTCTTTGTGTTATCAATGTGGCAGGCGGGAATGAACACCATTCTTTCACGAAGGTACACAGAACAAAAAACAATAATACAAAAGGCAAAGAATAACTAAATGAATAAATCTGAACTATAGATGAAAAGGAAAATAATTAGTTGGTCAAGCTGCGTAAAACTTCTCTAATCTTCTAAGGTAATAAGCAGTAAGTTAACCTACCTTAGCCTTTAAGCCAGGGCTAAGGTAGAACTACATGTAATAAACCGACTGAAAAGTTCATCTGCAGCCTCTGTATGGTATAACGGGACCTTCTGTATATTCCATGTAGTTTTACCTTAGCCCTGGCTTAAGAACAGTAACTTATTACATGAAATACACCGCCAGCTCAGTCAATTCCAGCCGAGGACTGCAGTTTCGTGCTTATTAGCACTCATCAGCCCGGCATAGGAGTGACTGAGCTGGAGGTGGAAAACCTCTTAAGGAAGCCTAGAGTGCCAAACAAACTGGTAGCTAATACAGAATTAGCACTGACCAGACGAGTGACCGAAACAATGGTTCGGTTCAACTCGAATATTGAAGGCAAGGCAGGTATATTCAGAATGGGCGGTAACTTACTGAATATACCTGCCTTGCCTTCAATATTCGAGTTGAACCGAACCATTGTTTTGTTCACTCGTCTGGTCAGTGCTAATTCTGTATTAGCTACCAGTTTGTTTGGCACTCTAGGCTTCCTTAAGAGGTTTTCCACCTCCAGCTCAGTCACTCCTATGCCGGGCTGATGAGTGCTAATAAGCACGAAACTGCATTCCTCGGCTGGAATTGACTGAGCTGGCGGTGTATTTCATGTATTTCTGCCTTAGCCCTGACTATAGGGCGGTAACTTACTGAATAGTAACTTATTGCTTACGACCTAAACTTTTGCCTTCAATTTAAGGGTTGAATCGTACGATTGCTTGCTACCCTCGCTGAAGTGATAATTTAATTTTATTCACCAGTTTGAAGGTAATTTCAGCTACAATGAGAGAACAACTGCCTCCAACTCGATTAAAGACTCTTCTAGACTGATGAATTCATAAAAAAGACGAAACTACAGTTCCTGGATGCCAAAACCGAGGACGCCGAGAGCAAAGGAGGACCCCTTGTCAGTTTGATCGCCGGACATTTCTCCACCCCCAAAACTCGCCAAATTTATACTACTCTGATTCCGAACCCTTAAGGGACGGGTCCCTAATTTTCGACTAGGCTGACTTGGCCTCTTGTCGGCCCTGGTTATGACTGTTGGTATATTGCAGGTAATTCTAAGTTAGCCATTACTTAAGGGTGGTAACTTACTACTTATTTTCAAGATTTCTTAGACCTACTCCTCATATTTTGGAAGCAGACCGTAAAGAGGTTGAAAGTTTCATGCAAAATAGTGTAATTTCGTCTTGAAAATATTCTTAAGCTAGTTTTCTCCGACATGGTATTAACAAAAAAAAAAAAAAAAAACTGTGGAGATTAGCATTCTTATTATCGCTGTCTAAATTTTGTTACTATGTATATTAGACAGATATCCGGTTCCTCACACACGCGTCTGCACTCAGAATTTCCGTGGTAAATCTGTTTTTACCTCGCTGGATTTGGACTGAACGTGTCATTAAGTATATAATGACTCGCTCGAGGCAGACATTGACATGTATATAGCATATATTTGAGAATAAGTTGGTATAACCAAAACTAGAGTAAATAATGGCACGGCTGTAATAGGCAGAATTTTGTGTTGAGGGTTAAGCACGATGCAGGACATGCAATGACTTGGAGGTGTATGGCAATCAGGTCACAATGGTCGTTTAAATTTAATGTTAAAGCACATGAGACATATGAACATGTTAAAAGGAAATTAGAAACAGAGCGTAAAACGTTTGAATCTTGGACTTGACTTTTGCATATAAACCAGATAATGTTCCATGATACATAATGATTTCCAAGTTAATGAGTTAGGATATGAACCCTAA